>NC_064627.1:765336898-765639928 GCF_023864275.1 Schistocerca cancellata
GGAAGTGAAGGTTCTGCAGACCTTAGCAAACATTAATCGAAGGTATTTTCCCAGTCCAGCTGGCACACACTGTGAAATACAGCATTTAATAGAATCACACATTATCCAGTTTCTTAATGGATTTTTAAACTATTTTCTTAATTGGCAGAGGGTTGTGGAGCTCTGAAAAACTTCCAGATTAAATGAAACAACAAGTTCACTGTTACCAGTCACCGTTTTATTTATCTCCACGATACTCAAAAATAGCCTTGATTGCCTGACTGGGCAGATTAACTTTAAATGCGAACATTTTTAGGTTAGGCTTTGCCGTGACTGTTACTGGCATTAAATGAAACAACAACTGGTAACAGTGAACTTGTTGTTTCATTTAATGTCAGTAACAGTCACGGTAAAGCCTAACCTAAAAATGTTCGCATTTAAACTTCCAGATTGATAGTGATAAATGCCAAATTAGGGGTTCCGTAGACTGTAAGTTACGAGTATATAGGTTCAAATGGCTCTGAGCACTATGGGACTTAACATCTGTGGTCATCAGTCCCCTAGAACTTAGAACTACTGAAACCTAACTAACCTAAGGACATCACACACATCCATGCCCGAGGCAGGATTCGAACCTGCGACCATAGCAGTCGCGCAGTTCCGTACTGAGCGCCTAGAACCGCTAGACCACCGCGGCCGGCCGAGTATATAGGCCTATTCCCCTTATCAGCTCACTTTCCAAGACAGTGGATCGTTTATTTCGAATTGCAGGTACACAGCGAGATCCCGAACATTAACCAGCGCCAAAAAGACTTAGAAAACGGGTTACACTGATGGCGCTGTCGATTGGGCACTTGGCGTGCTAGACATTTCCGTCCAAAATTATACATTTACAACTATATCTAAAATAGGCTATTTTCCTCTGTTGAAAATGTGGTTCAGATTGTTGTTACTCTGGATGACCGTAAAATACAAATAGCATTTCGGTTCAACATTCTCACAAAATATCTATTATTTTTATTTTGTTAAAGCATAAGAAACTCTAAATTTCATGATTAGATAAAGTGATCGCCACTGGCTAGGAGTAATAGGAAACTAAAAAAGTGTTACAGATGTGTTGGCCGAAGTTATTTGTATTTTTCCATATTTTTGCGGCAAACAGTTAAGTTATTTAGTGATAAAAAAACCGCATTTACAATTTTTAGCTAACAATAGAAACGATTTTTATGCGTCTGACAGTGAGCACCTTCCGAAACCCGATGCGTTTATTGTCTTTACGGTTTTGATCATCATCATCATCATCATCATCATTTAAGACTGATTATGCCTTTCAGCGTTCAGTCTGGAGCATAGCCCCCCTTATACAGTTCCTCCATGATCCCCTATTCAGTGCTAACATTGGTGCCTCTTCTGATGTTAAACCTATTACTTCAAAGTCATTCTTAACCGAATCTAGGTACCTTCTCCTCGGTCTGCCCCGACTCCTCCTACCCTCTACTGCTGAATCCATGAGTCTCTTGGGTAACCTTGCTTCTCCCATGCGTGTAACATGACCCCACCATCTAATCCTGTTCGCCCTGACTGCTACATCTATAGAATTCATTCCCAGTTTTTCTTTGATTTCCTCATTGTGGACACCCTCCTGCCATTGTTCCCATCTACTAGTACCTGCAATCATCCTAGCTACTTTCATATCCGTAACCTCAACCTTGTTGATAAGGTAACCTTAATCCACCCAGCTTTCGCTCCCATACAACAAAGTTGGTCGAAAGATTGAACGGTGCACAGATAACTTAGTCTCGGTACTGACTTCCTTCTTGCAGAAGAGAGTAGATCGTAGCTGAGCGCTCACTGCATTAGCTTTGCTACACCTCGCTTCCAGTTCTTTCACTATGTTGCCATCCTGTGAGAATGTGCATCCTAAGTACTTGAAACCGTCCACCTGTTCTACCTTTGTTCCTCCTATTTGGCACTCAATCCGTTTATATTTCTTTCCCACTGACATTACTTTCGTTTTGGAGATGCTAATCTTCATACCATAGTCCTTACATTTCTGATCTAGCTCTGAAATATTACTTTGCAAACTTTCAATCGAATCTGCCATCACAACTAAGTCATCCGCATATGCGAGATTGCTTATTTTGTGTTCACATATCTTAATCTCACCCAGCCAGTCTATTGTTTTCAACATATGATCCATAAATAATATGAACAACAGTGGAGACAGGTTGCAGCCTTGTCTTACCCCTGAAACTACTCTGAACCATGAACTCAATTTACCGTCAACTCTAACTGCTGCTTGACTATCCATGTAAAGACCTTTAATTGCTTGCAAAAGTTTGCCTCCTATTCCATAATCTTGTAGAACAGACAATAACTCCCTCCTAGGAACCCGGTCATATGCCTTTTCTAGATCTATAAAGCATAGATACAATTCCCTCTTCCACTCATAACACTTCTCCATTATTTGCCGTAAGCTAAAGATCTGGTCCTGACAACCTCTAAGAGGCCTAAACCCACACTGATTTTCATCCAATTGGTCCTCAACTAATACTCGCACTTTCCTTTCAACAATAACTGAGAAAATTTTACCCACAACGCTGATTAAAGAGATATCTCTGTAGTTGTTACAATCTTTTCTGTTTCCATGTTTAAAGATTGGTGTGATTACTGCTTTTGTCCAGTCTGATGGAACCTGTCCCGACTCCCAGGCCATTTCAATTATCCTGTGTAGCCATTTAAGACCTGACATTCCACTGTATTTGATGAGTTCCGACTTAATTTCATCCACCCCAGCCGCTTTATTGCACTGCAATCTATTGACCATTTTTTCCACTTCCTCAAATGTGATCCTATTTCCATCATCATTCCTATCCCATTCTACCTCGAAATCTGAAACATTACTGATCGCATTTTCACCTACATTGAGCAACTCTTCAAAATCTTCCCTCCATCTGCCCAAGGCATCCACAGGATTCACCAGCAGTTTTCCTGACCTGTCCAAAATACTTGTCATTTCCTTCTTACCTCCCTTTCGAAGACTGCTAATTACACTCCAGAATGGTTTTCCAGCAGCTTGCTTGACCCATAGTCTCCAACCTGTTTCCAAAGTCTTCCCATGATTTCTTCTTGGATGCTGCAGTTATCTGTTTGGCTTTGTTTGTTTCTTCAACATTACTTTCTCTGTCTACCTGGGTTCTGGTATGTAGCCATTTTTGATACGCCTTCTTTTTCCTTTTACAGGCTGCCTTGACTGTATCATTCCACCAAGCTGTTTGCTTCATCCTACTTTTACACACTACTGTTCCAAGACATTCTTTAGCCACTTCTAGTACTATGTCCCTATACCTTGTCCATTCCTTTTCCAATGGCTGTAATTGACTACATTCAACTAACTGGTACCTTTCTGAGATCGCTGCTATGTACTTGTGCCTTATTTCCTTATTTCTGAAGTTTCTCCACTCTTATCCTCCTACATATGGACCTGACCTCCTGCACTTTCGGCCTCACAATCCCAATTTCACTGCAGATTAAATAATGATCAGTGTCATCAAAGAATCCCCTGAATACACGTGTGTCCCTCACAGCCTTCCTGAATTCCTGATCTGTTATTATATAGTCAATGACAGATCTGGTTCCCTTGCCTTCCCAATTATACCGGTGAATGTTCTTATGTTTAAAAAGGAGTTTGTGATTACTAAGCCCATACTGGCACAGAAATCCAAGAGTTGTTTCCCGTTCCTGTTGGCCTCCATGTCCTCTCCAAATTTACCCATAACCTTTTCATACCCTTCTGTTCGATTTCCAATCCTGGCGTTAAAATCACCCATGAGCAGAACATTGTCCTTGTCCTTTACTCTAAAAACTACATCACTGAGTGCCTCATAAAAACTGTCCATCTTATCTTGATCTGTCCCTTCACAATGCGGATATACTGACACAATCCTAATTTTCTTGCTAGACACTGTCAAATCTACCCACATCAATCGTTCGTTTACATACCTTATTGCAACTACGCTGGGTTCCATTTCTTTCCTGATGTAAAGCCCTACACCCCATTGTGTTATTCCTGCTTTGACTCCTGACAGGTAGACCTTGTATTCTCCCACTTCCTCTTCTTTCTCGCCCCTTACCCGAATGTCACTAACAGCTAAAACGTCCAGCCCCATCTTACTTGCAGCCTCTGCCAACTCTACCTTCTTCCCAGAGTAGCCCCCATTGATATTAATAGCTCCCCATCTCATTACCATTTGTTTGCCAAGTCGTATCTTAGGAGTCCCTGGTTTGTCAGTTAGAGGTGGGACTCCATCACCTCCAAAGGTCCGAGGCATTTTGCTCTGATTGTTGCCAGCATCATATTTAAAGTACCAGGGAAGCAGGTTGCTAGCCTTACTTGCCCCGAGTCCCGTTGGGTTTTACCCCTAACGGCTGAGGGATTAACCGGTGGATTTGGTAGTCTTTGCCGTATGAGCACAAAGGTGACCACGACTCAGAATATGTCCCAGATGCCCAGCCTTATTCCAAAGTAACTGGTATCCCGACTGTTGGGGCCACTTACTTGGCCATTCATACGTTGCCCGTGGTTCATGAACTAGGACATCACTACAGGAACCCACACGATGAACCACTCAACCCGGTTTTGATCACCAATTTTAATTATCCGGAAATAACGCACGTGAGAGCTGCATTGCATGTCGACTGGGATGGAAATACTTGATACATCATTCAGAAGATAATTCCGATTTTTAACTGCTGTGGCTGCTACTGTTTTCCAAGTACTTATTTTCTCAGTTTTCAAATTTTCATACCACGTAATAATGCTCATGGGGAACTGCAGAGCATCATCATGTTTGTCTTCAACAGCTTTGCACATTACAGATTTTCTGTTGCTACAGGTCGTTAATTTAAATCAGCCGAAATTTCTGTCTATGAAATAACAAGTCGACGCAGAAGAAGCTTGAAGTATCTCTTGTTGTGCTGCATACTCAACTGCAGCTGATATCTATGATTTAAAAGTTCTTAAGCAGGACCAACATTCAATTTATCGTAATACCATCGTCTTCTTACATTTCATCGTAGTTTCCAAGCAGTGGCTAATTTTTCTCTTTGTCAGAATCAGGTCAATAGGGACAGCTGGCAGTGGTAAATTATTTATCTTCAACGACTTGTTTGGATGTAATAAAATGGTTGGAAATTGTTGAAAAGTTTCTCAGTTTCTTCAGAATAAGAGCTACATCAGGCATTAACTGTAGTTCTCTTAACACCATCCTTGTGATTAAACTCAAACTGATGAGGTGTAAAATGAAGTTAATAAATGGGGATAGATGTTAAAATGTAATACATACAGAATTTTAAAGTATTACGTAACCCTATTACGAATAGAGTAATCTTAATAACACAGTAGTGTTAAGCGAAGAGAACAGAAATGAAAAAATAACGTTGCTAAGAGTAGGATCGATTTTGTAAACTTTGTATTATAATTGAATTACCCTACGTACGACGCTACAAGTGACAGCTGGTTCAGACGGAGTGTTTACTTGCATCAAAATGATTCTCACAGGAATAAACACACATAGTGGCCATTATCTCATCTGGATCACTACAACTGAATGACGACGACATTTTACGCGTTTTCTCATACCTTGGAACACTCAAAAACAATTTTTCAGGTGGTTTTGTGGATGTATTTGTATAATGCGGTTTCGTGGATGTATTTGTATAATGTGGTATTACACACCATTTGTAGCCCATTTTCCAAAATAAGATACCACTCTGAATGAGCTTTACGACGGTAGGAGCATCCTGCTAGCCAGTGACATCACAGGCATCACGTGACTCCAATGGAGCATTTTGGCCAACTTTCAAACGATTAGAATTTCAGTTCCATTTTCTTATGAGCAGTTAAATATTTACGTCGATTTCAAGGAAGCAGACAGAAATCCTACAGGAGGCACATTTCACAATGTCTGTTAGCCCTGTCAAGTTCGCGCTATTAAGAGACAAGTAAGTTCCTGATCAACTATACCCCAGTCATATATTGGAGATTAAACATTGGCATTCCCAGGCTACTGGTGTCTAGGTTTGATAGTCTGAATCCATATATACAAGCTCCGATACGGAACGACAGCATGTGTTCAACGAGCGAATGTCACGCCGCCTCTGCTAGTCAATATAGGTCCATCGACAGTGTGCTACAACTCAGATGGCCATAAATTTGAATGTGAGCAGACAGGGTTTCATTTCAGCCAATAGAGTACGGAGACAGACGTGCCACATGGGCTTCGACAGTGGACAACAGATTCCTGTCACAGGGCCATACATCTTTTGGTCAGTTAGTGTAGATAAGCTAACTAACTGAGCAAACTAACTATATCTGAAGCCACAACTTTCCCTAAACAGAAACCTAACGACTTGTTTACGTGTAATCTGTGTTATCAGGAATATAGTGCGCCAGTATCATGATGTACACCAACAGTCAGGCGTTCCCGCAGCGTATCAGCTCAGCAACAGACAAAGCTCTTAAACCATGGCAGTACTCGTAATTAATTAAAGCAACAGCAGCAGCAATATATCGGCTTCCACAGCGCGCGTTCACACGATAACACTATGCTCCATTCGCAGCAATTACCTCCTTTGTGGTCGACGTGCGGGTGCGCTGGCTTTGTTGCGCTGTTACAGGACAATCTTACGGAGCATCCACAAGAATATACTGCTAAGTCGAGCTTTCAAAACCATTTTTACGTCACAGTAGCAATATATACCAAGATGTAGCCAAACAGGGGAGAGGTAATTCACCTTGGTATGAATGACTTAAGACAAAAGTAACATTTGGATGATGTATCACTGCCAAGAAATAGGTGGGGGAGTTGGAAAATAAGTTTCCCCTGTCAACTGTGATCAGAGTTGTGTGTGAAAGGAAAGAAGAGAATGAGGCATTGAAGATACGATAATCTTTATTTTTCTACATAATTTCCAAGTACATTAAGACTTTCGTTACAGCGCTTTATAAGCTTCAAAAATCCTTCCAGGAAAAAATCGGGGCGTTGCATACGGAAGGGGCGTTGAACGGCTTGCTTGACGTCAGCGTTGCTGCCAAAGCGCCTTCCGCCGAGAGTCTTCTTCAAAGCAGGAGACAGATGGAAGTCACTTCGTGCGAAATCCAGACTGTAAGGCGGATCGTGTAGGCGCTCCCAAACAAGAGGTTCAATATGGTTTTGCGTTGCCATCACCGTGTGTGGTCTCGCATTGCCATCCAATAGCAGAACGCCAGATCTGAGAAGGCCAGGCCGTTTTACCCGAATCACCTGTTTCAGTTTAGACAGAGTGGCACAGTACCGCGGAGCACTGATGGTTGCATCGTCCAGAAAGTCCAGCAGCAAAACTCCTTTGACGTCCCAGAAAATGGTGAGTACCACTTTACCCGCAGACGGAGTGCTTTTGAAGTTCTTTCGGACAGGTTATGACGGATGTTTCCACTCTATGGCTGCGGCCTGCCCACAGTCGACAAGGGAAACTTTTTTTCCAACTCCCCCTCGCACATATCGATGAAATTTGGACTATACATAGAAAGAACTGCAAAAGTATAATGCAAATAATAACGGAAAGAAGTACGCAGTGTGATGAACAGGAGTGATACTTTTAATCAAAGATAATAACTACACTGAATTCACCGTGATTCATGATGGTCCGCTGGACATTACAATAGGCGGAACCTGGATTTTAAAATGGTGTGATCACCAAAGACTGCAGTGCGTCCTCTGAAAGTTGCTCCCTTGCTGACCACAAGGTTGGTAAGGAGTTCATGTGATAGGAAGTTCCATTCCTCCACACCAACGCAGTTCACAACTGGTGGATGTTCGTTGGTGCATGTGGACGTGCTGCAATACGTCTGCCAACGTATTCCAGAAGTCCTCTGCGGGATTTATGACCGGGAAACCGGCAGGCCAGTCCATTCACTGAATACCCTGTCGTTCTGACAGCACATGCATTTGCGACGTTCGATGCTGTAACGCATTGTCACCGGTAAGAATGAAGTCAAGGCCGAGTGCACCCCTGAAAAGACACACATGGGGAAGAAATTAAGTGTTGACCGGTGAGTGTGCAGTGATCAAAGATTGGGAGGTTAGTCACCCCATGCAACGTCATGCTTCCACACTATATTGCACCTGGACAACCAAAACGACCTCGTCCGACAATGTTCCTTCAAGCGTTACGTATTCCCACGTCTGACACTAAGACCATATGTAATGCAACATTGAACACTGTCCAACATTACAGTTTCGTTGGTCTACGTGTTTTGCTGTGGAGAGGCACAATGCTGCATGGACGTGCTGACCTCCAAATGTTTCAGCACTGTACACTCGCTGGTCAGCGTCGTTGTCACACTTAACTCCTTACTGAGCTGTGCTCCTGCTCGCGTTGGTGCTGTTGTAGGTTTAACCTCTGTTCGATGCCAGACTGTATCGTTTACTTGACATGGTTGCAGTTGTTTGTCTTCTTCTGTTGAATGGCGCCACTTGGTTTCGCAAGCGTTGCCTGTCTGCTAGTGACAGCAGCGGTGTTATTGATTTGTAGTAACTGTGGCCCTATCTTTGGGGTGACGTCGTTGTTCTTCCGTGTCGTGTGAGTGAGCAGTTTGCTTGGGGGCAGGAGGAGCAAGGTTTGAGCAGAGCGAGAACTCACTGGGACCGCTGGCGGCGCTCATGGACTGCCAGATACAAGGGCTGTCGTCACGAGGGTACAAGACCTCGCCGAAACCGGATCCTGCAAGTTTTAAGTTGCTTACATTTAATTCGAGTGGACAAACCTCCACCATTGTGAAATCTCGCTATTCTCCAGAGACTTGGGTACGTGTTGCTGCTCGTAGTGTCGACGAGGCAAGGAGCAGCGAGTGGAGTGCTTGGAGAAGGCAGATCTGATTAGCTTTCCTGGGCTTCTAATTACTATTTACTACCTTCAGATTGTTACAATTGTTAGGTTTAACCAGCGTTATTTTCCTGCCTGGTGGCCGCTAACGCCCACGTTTCCTCCACTGGGGGTTAGTGTACGTAACCGCAATGTACGTTTCCTCACCTTGCCGCTGCTGTTCGGTGAGGCGTGTACGTTTGACCGCTTTCTTCATTGTAGGTTGGTTGGGGATTCTTCTACCTTGGTGGTACTGATTACTTTCTTGTTCTGGGCACTCTAAGCACAGTATTCTGCGAGCGGAGTCCAGACCGCCGGTTCCGGCTCTGGCGTATTTTTACATCTTTGCATTTGGTTTATTGGACATCAGGTAGCCTCATCAAGATTATCATTAGTCACTCGTTAGACTGCCACTAGTCAGAGGTACCATCTCGTGGTGTGAATGTAACTCTTGGCTGCCTTTCTCATCGCTCGCGAAAGTGTTTTGGCCTGACCTACTCAGAGCCCGATTCCTCGAGCACCGTCTGTGACTAGCCCTTGTATTTTTTATGGTGTTATTATTTTATTATTATATTACCAAGTTACCATCCTTTGGCTCACCTGTTTGGTGATCAGTTGCTTGTCCTTTTGAATTAACCTTTGTTATTATATTTGCTGTTTTATTGTATGTTGTTAAATTTTTTAACAATTATCATTCTTGGCGTTTAAGGCCTTCAGCTGTGAGCATGGTTACTTGTTTCAAAATCCTAATTTCGTAATTCTATTTCAGTAGTGAGCTTTAAGATCTTTGGCGATTTGTATTTTAATTTTAATAACTGTAATTGTAAGTTACAACAAGTTTAAACAATTCCTAATTTATTCCCAATAAGGCCTTCAGCCGTGAAACAATTCTTAAATTATTGCCATTATTTTAATTTGTTGTTGATTTCAAATAAATTGTGTGTGATTAAAAGCAAAGACGAGCAATAGTAACCGACTACGGCCCCGTCCACAATCGTAACCGAATCCTGCCTTCCTTAACTACCAAGTCTCACTTACTGATGATCGTCTTCTCAGAGATACTTGGCTTGTATAGATGACACTGCGTGACCACGTCGAACTGCGCAAGCGTAGGAGCTCTTGGAACGATAGAATAATCTGCAAATGAACTGGCCTACCCGTTCTCCCGAGTTCAGTCCCATCAAGGATATGTGGGATGCTTTGGGGAGGCTGATTGCAGCACGTCGAGATGCAACAATGAGCATCCAGCAGCTGTCAACAGCGCTGGTGGAGGAATAGAAAGTCCCAGCAGAAGAACTCATTACCAACCTTGTGGCCATCATGATAGCACGTTGCAGATCAGACACTGCCGACCGTGGTGATCACATATCTTATTACGAGCCACGTCCTACCTTTTGCGATGTTTATGAGATTATCATAAACCACGGTGATTTCAGTGTAACTATTATCTTTGAATAAAAGTCATTTCTGTTTGCATCATTGCATATTTCTTTCAAAACGTTCTGTGTTACACGATACTAGTGCTTTCTACATAAGGTTGGCACATTATCGAGCTGTGTTACTTAGCGGTGATACTTCATGCTAAAATTACTTTCGTCCTTAAATTATACACAGCAGTCTACGTCAAACAAGGAATGTTGTTATCAACTGCCGGCTGCGGTGGTCTCGCGGTTCTAGACGCGCAGTCCGGAAACGTGCTACTGCTACGGTCGCAGGTTCGAATCCTGCCTCGGGCATGGATGTATGTCATGTCCTTAGGTTAGTTAGGTTTAAGTAGTTCTAAGTTCTAGGGGACTGATGACCACAGCTATTAAGTCCCATAGTGCTCAGAGCCATTTTTTTTTTGTTATCAACTAAACGACAATGCTCAATTCTTTCGTAAATCACTAGTCAGAAATTAAGTAACACCACCCCGTCTGCCTTAGTTCTCTCCATGCATAATGTACTATTCCTAAAAACTAATAACTCACATCTCCTAATGAACAGACTTTTACAAGCTGATCTACAGTCACGTTGTTCGTCCTTATATGGGGACGTCATATATGGAAGTCAGTCAGAATTTCACTCTGCTACCCGCAGGCGAAGTAATTACACGAATGTTCTGTTGATGGCTGGCTGCCTTACTGTTAAAAAAAAGTTTGGAGACTAAAGGATTGCTGTATAAGTTCTGAGTATTAAGGTGCTGCATAGTAGGAGGAAACAAATTCTGCTTGTACATTCTTGTTCCTCATCTCCCTGCTGCAATCCATCGGCCAGACATGACCAGCCAACCCCTATTATCGAATGAGACAGACAGCACGCCTGTCTGTTCAGACCCTTGGGGACAGTCACCAGGGCCCTCACACATCTGAGGAGGCGTGAGCTGTTTGGGACCTGTGTCTGTAGCCATACAGAAAATTTCATCGCAAGTGGACCTCTAAGCTGCTGTGTCAGGCAGGGAGGAAGATTATGCACCTAGCCTTCGTTTAGTGTAGCTGGAGACACTCAGACAGTTGCACAATAATCAACGCCTCTCGAAGACAGAGCTGAATCAAGACCCCTGTAGCAGATGCGGGACTTTGCAGGTATGAAGGTCGGTTGCATGGATTTTCTTAGTTGCAGGTTCCTCATTGTCCTTCCCATTATGTGCTACTTGAGTACGTTAGCACTCAACTGCTTTTCCACAGCATTCATCAGCTTTGTACTACGGTTTGAATCAGGTCTTTTTGCTAGACAACTAGTAACTCTGGAATATGATGAAAATAAGTTAAATACTGAACAACAGGGTCACAAGTAGGCCTTAGTATTTAGAAATACTGCTGGTCTTCATGTCTACGTGAGAGCAGTGACTCATATTTTCTAATGACATATTATGAACTGGTGGAACCTACAAGTTATGATGAGACTTTCGTATATCAGGCACATTACTAATTCGTAGCCATTTAGTACAAATATATTCACTACCAAGTACCGAAGAAATGAAATCTTTGAAATACTAACAAACTACCCACCCAGCTAATTCTCGAGACTCATTCATGTTAGGTACTGCACTACCATGTCCGCCCCAGTAGCTGAGTGGTCAGCGTGACGGATTGCCGTCCTCCGGGCCCGGGTTCGATTCCCGGCTGGGTCGGAGATTTTCTCCGCTCAGGGACTGGGTGTTGTGTTGTGTTCATCATCATTTCATCCCCATCCGGCGTGCAGGTCGCCCAATGTGGCGCCGAATGTAATAAGACCTGCGCCAAGGCGGCCGGACCTGCCCCGCGAGGGGCCTCCCGGCCAATGACGCCAAACGCTCATTTCCATTTTCCACTGCACTACCATGGAATATACACACAGCCGGCAGGGGCACGCCCTCCTCTATCAGACTGCAGCCAGCGGCTTTAGTGGGATAAAGCAAACATACCTGGCAACTGCACGATGTTGAACGGGCAGGTTCCCCACCTAGAGTCACCTCACATTACCTTATTGCAAACATTGACTAATAATGAAATATTTGCAAAATATGGCATTCCCCTAAATAGGAGTCCTTTTATTTGTGTAACTTAATTTTATTTCAAGTCAGTCACTGTGCTAATATTCGTAATTTAAGATTCACTATTGCGCACCGTAGTCTCCTTGCAAGTTTCATGTGTTCACTTAACGCCTGTTCCCTCTCGTATATTGAGGGCGGGAAAGGTGAGGAGGCGAAGAAACAAGCTTATCCTCTAACGGGTCCTTCCAGAAAAAAAGACACCTCATGGTTGTTGGAGTTTTGTCTACTCAAAGAACGGACCGAGTTTGCAGATTACTTGCAAATTGTTGTCATCTCGTTACCTTAGAATGGGAGAGTGTAAAGTAGTCATAACGAAGCCCACTTCAAAAATTACGTGTGGCTTTTACAGTGGGAAGAGTAATGCCAATACGTAACAAGAAAGAATTTCGTAATAAAATAATTCGATTGCTGTGAAGAACGTGAGATGAACTATCAAATGTATGAGGAGACCCAGAGAAATCTCGCAGCATACTATGAAGGAGAATGTTCAAGTGCGGGACTGTACTCCTAGACTTTAAAATACACTCCTGGAAATGGAAAAAAGAACACATTGACACCGGTGTGTCAGACCCACCATACTTGCTCCGGACACTGCGAGAGGGCTGTACAAGCAATGATCATACGCACGGCACAGCGGACACACCAGGAACCGCGGTGTTGGCCGTCGAATGGCGCTAGCTGCGCAGCATTTGTGCACCGCCGCCGTCAGTGTCAGCCAGTTTGCCGTGGCATACGGAGCTCCATCGCAGTCTTTAACACTGGTAGCATGCCGCGACAGCGTGGACGTGAACCGTATGTGCAGTTGACGGACTTTGAGCGAGGGCGTATAGTGGGCATGCGGGAGGCCGGGTGGACGTACCGCCGAATTGCTCAACACGTGGGGCGTGAGGTCTCCACAGTACATCGATGTTGTCGCCAGTGGTCGGCGGAAGGTGCACGTCCCGTCGACCTGGGACCGGACCGCAGCGACGCACGGATGCACGCCAAGACCGTAGGATCCTACGCAGTGCCGTAGGGGACCGCACCGCCACTTCCCAGCAAATTAGGGACGCTGTTGCACCTGGGGTATCGGCGAGGACCATTCGCAACCGTCTCCATGAAGCTGGGCTACGGTCCCGCACACCGTTAGGCCGTCTTCCGCTCACGCTCCAACATCGTGCAGCCCGCCTCCAGTGGTGTCGCGACAGGCGTGAATGGAGGGACGAATGGAGACGTGTCGTCTTCAGCGATGAGAGTCGCTTCTGCCTTGGTGCCAATGATGGTCGTATGCGTGTTTGGCGCCGTGCAGGTGAGCGCCACAATCAGGACTGCATACGACTGAGGCACACAGGGCCAACACCCGGCATCATGATGTGCGGAGCGATCTCCTACACTGGCCGTACACCACTGGTGATCGTCGAGGGGACACTGAATAGTGCACGGTACATCCAAACCGTCATCGAACCCATCGTTCTACCATTCCTAGACCGGCAAGGGAACTTGCTGTTCCAACAGGACAATGCACGTCCGCATGTATCCCGTGCCACCCAACGTGATCTAGAAAGTGTAAGTCAACTACCCTGGCCAGCAAGATCTCCGGATCTGTCCCCCATTGAGCATGTTTGGGACTGGATGAAGCGTCGTCTCACGCGGTCTGCACGTCGAGCACGAACGCTGGTCCAACTGAGGCGCCAGGTGGAAATGGCATGGCAAGCCGTTCCACAGGACTACATCCAGCATCTCTACGATCGTCTCCATGGGAGAATAGCAGCCTGCATTGCTGCGAAAGGTGGATATACACTGTACTAGTGCCGACATTCTGCATGCTCTGTTGCCTGTGTCTATGTGCCTGTGGTTCTGTCAGTGTGATCATGTGATGTATCTGACCCCAGGAATGTGTCAATAAGGTTTCCCCTTCCTGGGACAATGAATTCACGGTGTTCTTATTTCAATTTCCAGGAGTGTAGAAACCACAGTGCTAGGCTTGATGAGAAACATTTTGCTAATACTCGGAGGCAGCTCAATATTGTGCTTCTACCGGTAACGCCAGACACTCAGATGAAAAACAGGAACCACCCGACGAATCCACGCCGCCGCTCAGAAATGTTTGCTGTCTGCCAACTCTCACACACAACGAGCCGACGCTGCACTGCTATCATGCACTTCCCTCACAGTTCGTCTGCCAGTGCGCTGGTTGGTCTCAGAGCACAAATTATTGATAAACTCTGTAACGATCCATAGAGACTTCCGTTGATATAGTGTTTCTTCTTCTTCTGCTTTACGTCCTCGTTGGACCATTTCAATCATGTTCTGGCCATCTTTTTCAGTAAGTTCTCTTTCCGAATTGCACTTCACTAAACGAAAAAACGTAGTATCCTACGACTATAATATCAATTAGGCACCTTTGGAATCGGCCAACTCATACAAATACCTGGATGTAATACTTTGTGGGGATATGAAATGGAATGATCACATAGCCTCAGTTGTGGGTAAAACAGGTGGTAGACTTCGGTTTATCAGTAGAATACTGGGGAGGTGCAATCAGCCTACATAGGAGATTGCTTACAAATCACTTGTGCGATCGGTCCTAGAATACTGCTCACGTGCCTGAGACCCGTACCATATAGGACTAACAGGGGATATTGAACGTATAACGAGAATGGCAGCACGAATGATCACACGTTGGTTTAATCCGTGGCAGAGTGTCAAAGAGATACTGAAAGAACTGAACTGGAAGATTCTTTAAGATAGACATAAAATGTCTCGAGAATTACTGATAACAAAGTTTCAAGAACCGGCTTTAGATGATGACTCTAGGAATATTCTACAACCATCTACAGGATTGAACAAGAATAAATCCTAATAACTGGTGCACTGGGACGCACCCACTGCTATGTACCTTTCCGTGGATTGCAGTGTATAGATACAGACATAGATCTTAACGCCAGCTCGCTGTCAAGCGTATCGTTTTGAAAATGGAACACCAACTTCTGCCATGTAACGTCTCAGGACAATTCTAGTGGAACGGACTGCATTCTGAGTGCCTAGAATCGACTATGAAGGCATCAGGGAGCAGATATAATTAATGGACCCGTTCCACTAGGCTAGCAGTCGCAGATAGTATACGATAAAGACAACGAGTCACGTTTTCGAAAAATTTTATGTGGAAGACACTAATATCCGGAAGAATACTGACGCCTCAAAGTGTCAAACACATTAAAGCGTGAAGGAAACTGGTATAGGCATGCGCATTCAAATGCAGAGATATGTAAACTGACATTTTGCCTGGTCGGACGAGAATCGTTTCAAATTATATCGAGCGGATGGACGTGTACGGGTATGTAGGAAACTTCATGACTCCATGGACCCTGCATGTAAGACAACAAGTGTGTGGCACGATTGTTAGATCATTTACTGCTGCGAAAATGGCGGGTTATCAATATTTAATTGAGTTTGAACTTGGTGTTACAGGCGCCGCACGAGCGATGGGGCACATCACCTCCGAGGTAGCGATGAAGTGGGGATTTTCCCGCACGACCATTTTTCGAGTGTACGGTGAATATTAGAAATTCGATAAAACTCCAAATCTCCGACATCGCTGCGGCCGGAAAAAGATCCTGCAAATACGGGACCAACAACGACTGAAGAGAATCGTTCAACGAGACAGAAGTGCAACCCTTCTGCAGATTGCTGCATATTTCAATGCTGGGCCATCAACAAGTGTCAGAGTGCCGATCATTCAACGAAACATCATCGATATGGGCTCTCGGAGCCGAAGGCCCGCTTGCTTACTCTTGATGACTGCACGACACTAAGCTTTACGCCTCGCCTGAGCCCGTCAACAGCGACATTGGACTGTTGATGACGGGAAACATGTTGCCTGGTCGGACAAGTATTGTTTGAAATTGTTTCGAGCAGATGAATGTTTACGGGTATGGAGACAAACTCATGAATCCATGGACCCTGGATGTCATCAGGAGACTGTTCGAGCTTGTGGAGGCTCTGTAATGGTGTGGGGCGCATGCATTTAGAGTCTAGATACGACTCTGACAGGTGACATGTACGTAAGCAACCTGTCTGAACACCTGCATCCATTCATGTCCGTTCCTACGGACTTGAGCAATTTCAGCAGGACAATGCGGCATCCCAAACGTCTAGAATTGCTACAGAGTGGCTCCAGGAACACTCTTCCGAGTTTAAACACTTCCGCTGCCCACCAAAATCGCGACACATGAACATTATTGAGCTTATCTGGGATGCCTTACAACGTGCTTTTCAGAAGAGCTCTCAACTCCCTCGTACTGTTACGGATTTATGGAGAGCCTTGCAAGATTCATGGTGTCAGTTCCGTCCAGCACTACTTCAGACATTAGGCGAGACCATGCCACGTCGTGTTGCGGCACTTCTGCGTGCTGGTGGGGGTGCTACACGATATTAGGCAGGTGTACCAGTTTCTTTGGCTCTTCAGTGTAAAATTAATTAAAAAACTTTAGTTTTAGAGATGATAGTCGAAAGTTTATGAATTACCCTTCTCGTTTCTTAGAATTTCCATGATCGAAAACGTTTGCATCCATCACATTAGTCGGTTACTGCAGCATCATCGTGGCTATGCAGTTAAGTGGACTAATGCAATAACTTACTGTCGTGTTTTGTAACACTTTCGAGACAAACAATAGCACGTGAGCAGCATCAGCCTCGATTGGTTGTGAGCGTGCCGCCGCCAGCTCGGGATTCTGCGGCCGTGTTGGCTTCCGTAAGGCGGAAGGCGGACTGGAAGGTGCAGCCTGGGGGCGGCGGCGGCGGCGGCGGCGGCGGCAAGTATTCAGAGCAGCTTGCTGCGCGTGCCGCCAGGGGTCAGGATTAGGGGCGCAACGGCCAAGTTGGGCGCAAACATTTCCTCAGGGAGGCGCGACGCAGCTGCCGGCGGCCAACTTCGTTTACAGAATTAAAACTTCGGCGCAGCACTTTTTTCCCTCTCCCGCTTTTCTTTATTTCGCCGTCTCTTGCGCTTCTATCAGCGCGCTGAGTATAGGTGAAATTTATCTTTAATTTCATTTGGACTCTTTGCTGTTGTAATGGTACATTTCTTCCTTTGCACTTTTTCATTAAAAGTTAACCTGTAGTGTCTCAGAAAGGTGGTGAACTGTTTAGGAGATGTTTTGAGGCAAGTGTAACGTATTTCCATCCAAAGTAGTTACATCAATGTTGAAAAATTAATCTGCGCATCTGCTGGTACTTTCCAAACATTTCACAACTTCGCGAATTGTTTTTGCTTCATAAAGGGAAGATCACAATGAACCTTTTAGCAGAAACATTTAATCTGTTGTTTTTGGTTAAACGTGCAATTAATTTGATATTCTCTGCGGTATGTCGAATTGTGTGGCCTTGCATTACCTTCACGAAGGTGGGATGTTTCCTGCGTCAACATCTATATTCTGCAGACCACTGTGAAGTGTGTGGCACAGGGCAGAGGGTACTTCCCATCGTACCATTTGTTTTCCATTCACATATGCAGCGCGGAAGAATGGTTGTTCCAAACCTCTATGCCCCCTGTAATTTTCATAATTTTGCCTTTGGGATCACTACAGGGACAATCCGTACGACGTTGTATGGTATTCCAAGGTCCATCACTTACGGCGATTTCTTGAACCTTTATAAGCTGACATTCTCGGGATAAGTTGCGTCTATCTTTAAGAGTCTGCCACTTCAGTTTCTGTAACAGCTCTGTGACACTCTCACTTGGATCGAACAAAACTGCGACAACTCGCGCTTCCCTTCCCTGTTTACGTCCAATATCGCCTGCTGCTTCTATTTGGTACAAGTCCTACAAACTTGAGTTGAATTCTAGGATGGGTCACCCGAGTGTTATATGAGAAATCTCCTGTGTAGATTAATTGCACCTCCTTAGAGTTCTACTGATGAGACGAAGCCTGTCACAGCTTTACCTATGACTGAGCCTACGTGGTCTTTCACTTCCATATGCTCACGAATTGTTACAACCAGTTCTGACACGTTGATACTGTAGCTACAGGATACAACGCCTTTTCGTTTTAAAATTTCTAAACATTTAATATAAGTTGCTAACCTTTGCACCACTTCACTATCTTATCAAGATCTGCTAAATATTTCTGAATCTTTCTTTAGGAACTACATCATCATGGTTAACTGCATCACCTGCGAAAATTCTACAGTAACTATTAATGACGTCTGCGACATATTTAGTATACAACATAAGCAACAAGGGTCCCAGAACACTTGCCTAAGACACTCTTGAAGTTATGTCTTTCTCCCTACATCTCCATTAATCGCCTTCCAAGATAACAAGACGTGTCCTCCCTACTAAGAAATTATCAGTCTCGTCACAAATTTCGCTTCATACCTATATGGTCGTACCTTCGATAGTAAGCATACGTGTGGTACAGAGTCAAATGATTTCCGGAAATTACATATTAATCTCTATTTTCTATTTAGAACTTCACGTCAGATTCAAAAATTCGCGTTTTATTCATTTAAGATGTCAGGGAACTTAGCCCTCTGTACTAGACATATGCATTAGAACTAGAATCCTGGTACAAGCATTTCTGAAGCAATGCTGTTGCTTAATTACGGACGGTCTGCCATTATGAAGAACCTGAAGTACACCGACTACATTTATTCGACTGCTCAGAGATATTTTCCGAGCACTTGGCCATAAGGCCTCGCGGTCTCCCGTAACGCATTACATAATAAGAACTTAACGCCGTTTTGGTTTATTTTGATAATTCCTGTTTCTGTGATAATACTTTCAAAGTCATGAAAATCCTGTAATGCGTAACCCCTCGTTACATATATGGTCTTTTTTGAAACTAAAATTTACTCCAACTGGCCATGAACAATTCCAATATTTCATGTAACATCACGATTTCTCATTTTAAAGCAGAAAAATTAATTGAAAGAATAACAAGAGTCAATGAAACAGAGAATTTAATGCAAAGTAGCAAGGGGCTTCATTCAAAGTGTTTCATAACTATTATATAAAACCCTCGCATGTACTGTTAACATCTTTCGCGTCTGTTAGTCTCTATCGTCTGTGAGTCCTTAGCGTCTGGGAGCCTTTGTGTTCGAGATTTCGGAACCCGAGCTTTTCGTGTTGTAGTACTGAACATTCGTGACTCTTAACTGCATGCGCCACTGCGTGAAAGAGCTAACCTCACTGGAAGCCGGGCTAGTTAAAAGTAAATTTCTTTGACTTTCGATTACAGACATTTACTGTTGGGCTCAAGTACGAACATGCTTCATAGTAAACCGTATCAAATAAGCTTTATTAAATGAACGCTGTAACCTTTCAAGGGCTTAGTGCGTTGTACATGTGCTACTCAAAATGAGAGATATTAGTTCATTTTGAAACACGAAGCGGCCGCCTGGTAACTGTTAATGAGAATCTTTGGCGGAATCCCCGGTGCCGCTAGCTGATTGTAATGTTTGAATTTCCACTTATTGATCAACGAATATTGACTGCAATGACTGCTAATATTGTGTCACGTCGCTTTCACGTATCTCGACAAGGTGAAGAATACGGGCTGGGCATAGGAAAAGGACATTACACCTTCGCTGATCGTGGAAGTGACAGGAGACAGCAATGGGAGGCGTCACAAATGGCGCGGCACCCTGGGGCTCGAAGGTAACAAGTCAACAATACACACTTTGTACTTGCGATTTCGTATATTATTTAGTGATTGTGTACAAACTAAATAAGCATTCGTGTATACTTGCTCGTGTTACATGTTCGCTGTCTTCGAGAAACTACGCACGGAGTGACAGACAGGAAGTATTCGTTCTAAAACGAACTGAAAGCGGTAGGCGTCGTGCCTGAGGGAGGCACACATACAGGTCTTATTAAAGACACTAACTCCAAGTAAGTATCGAAATAACTGACACGACGAAGTTGCTGTAATAATCGATGTTCAAAGTTTCAGTCATAGCTCACAGTGCTTCAATCAAATACAGTGTAACAGCCGGTAGATGACTAAGGCAAGTTTGTCGCTTTGTCGAATCGATATTGTAGCCTATACACTATTTGCCTGTTGAGTATCCGTAGTTGCGTTAGTGTGATTGGTAGTACACTGTAGTATTTGACCATGTCAAAGAAGTCCTATAGGCTCAGATCTATGTAGAGGATGTGAAGGAAGATACGGCTAAGTACGGCGGAACAGAGACGGATGATAATAGGATAGGAAACGTATTCCATGAACAAATCAATAGGGCAGAAGAGTTAGTATCATCAAATGTGACCGAACTAGACTGGTTGTTTGCTACGGAAAAGACTGAAAGTAACAACGTCGAATTGTCGATACCCAATATTGATTCCACTGTACGGCCTAGCAGAATGGGTAAACCTACAAATGAAGTGGGAATGGATGTTTTGTTTGACTGTTTAATTAAATTCAAGGAGGATGATCGAGAATTTAAGGAGGAGATATTGAAAGTTAATCGGCAACCGGAGGTTCAAGAACGAAAACACAGGGAACAACGGGATCAAAAACATCGAAAATTTAAAGGGGGAACATAACAGGCTAATCAAGAACGAGATCGAAAAGACAGATAATTTAAAGAGGAAATCAAACAGGCGGTTAAATCGTTAGAGGTCAAAATAAGGAAAGAGACGAAAGGTTGGCTAAGGAACTCGAGAAACTGAGACTAACTTAAACTCAGTGAGAAATAAACATGATACCTTACAGGAATCGGTAAATACTTCAGAGAAGGATGTGGAAGAGATACGTAAAGAATAGATGGCCTATCGATCAATGTAATAGATCTACAGTTAACAAGCCAAGATTATACTGACGATTATTTAATGGGTCAGAGGAAAAAGACTGAGGAAGAAATGTCCGGGTGGACAGAGCCCACATCAGAGGAGGTAAGATCTCAAATACATAGCGCTGTAGACTCTGCTAGTAAATCGATCAAGCGGGGATCATCGATACGCGGAAACACCGAAATCATAGAACAATTTAAAGCAGAGTTTCAGAATATGAAGGAAAAGCGCAATATCAGAAATTCCCGCTTGGCGATGTGAAGTCAACAATCGATTATGGCGTACGGAAGGCTAGTCAACCGAACTACAATCGCTGGATAGATTGTCCGATCAACTTCACAGATCACTCTAGAGATAAAGAAAAGGAGGTGGAATGACTGTCGGAAGAAATCGGTTAGCAGTAGCGAAGATTCAGATTACATGAGTCGACATTTAGACCGTCGAAGTGCAACTTCGTCGGCAGAGGTAAAAAATAGTTTATTTAAAGTCACGCAGTTTCATACGTTTTCAACAGCAAAAAATTGTATTCGCTCTATGATGTTCATAAACATTTTTCAAAATGTGTTTCCTAAATCCTGGAATGAGCAGAACAAAATTCAGTTTATAGTGTCAAAAACTAATGGTGAAGTCTCGTTATGGTCATCTGAGTTAGCTGAGACTTGTACGTCGTACTATGAGTTTGAAAAACTATTTATTGTGAAATACTGGTCGAAGACCAAACAAAATAGACGTAGGAACGAGATTTACAATCCACAATTTTACAATCCGATATGGGGCACACATCGAAAGGATTTACAAAATGTGCATAAATAAGACCGGATATGGGGATGAACCCATCAACCATAAGGAGCTTATAAGAATTCTGAAAGGGAAATTCCAATTCACCTGCGACAGAAACTAATTAAAGTAGCCGATGATGAGTTAGATCAATTCCTGTCAGTAATAAACTCGCTAGATTTAATCCAAGAGGACGCTAGGCAGTTCGTAAATCAGATATATAATGCATCTAAAACGTATCCGTACAATGTATACCACGGTGATTGTTGCAAGGAGAAATATCGCAACGGGAAACCGCAATATGATAACAGTAATACGAATAATCGAAATTATCATAATAATAATCGGTGTACTGACAATCATTCGGGAAACAGAAGGTCCAGTTCACATGATCATCAGCCGAGTAAAGGAAATAATAATAAGGGTGCTATGCACAATCGTAATAATAGGCATTATGAACAGATACCGAACAATAGTGACAGCGGTTCATTCAATTACACGCGTAAGCGAAAATGTGACGATCATAATATGCCACCGGAGAATAAAAACATGAGACACGTACAATGGGGTAACCAATCAGCCGTTCCGTGGACAGCGTCTGCATCAGGGAAATACATACCACCTCAAATGATAAATAAAACTGAAAATAGGCCGTGTAATCAAGACCGTGAATAGGCGACTCATAACCATGAAGTACGAGTGGTTGTTGTAGAGGAAGGGAATAATGACAGAACAAATGAAACAAAAAACTACAGCCAGCTTCTTTGTGCATTCCGGAAGTGGCTGGCCATAAAGAGGAAGCAGAAACATCATTAGACGTAAGAATGCTAAGACACAATGATGGAATGGACATTCCAGGAGATGTACTAGAAAATTCGAGTGGACGTAGAATAAATGGTAGAGGCAGTGGTCAAGTTTTAATAAATAATGAACCTGTAAATATCCTGCTTAATAGTGGAGCGCCATTTAGTGTGATGAGGATTTGTCTGTTTAAACAATCGAGGAGTAAAGTAAAAACTGCCTGTGTTGCCACCTTGCAACTGTACGTTGTCAGGTGCGTTGAGAGCTCATTCCGTTACTGTGAAGTCTCAGGTGCAGGTAGACGTGGTACGAAACTGGAATTTCACGGCAGGTTCTGACAGAGAATAAAGATTAATTAGGTACTAATATATTTATTTAAATGACAATTGTGGATTAAGTGGTTTAGCAAGAAACGATTCACCGAAGTCGAAAACGTTATCCAGAATAACGTAATCGAATCTGAATACTTAACTGAAGTACAGCGGAATGAACTAGCGAGCCTATTAAAGGGATATTTGGAAGTGTTTGATCAGAAATCTGGTGTGACCAAGGAATATGTTTATGAGATTGACGTGTATCCACGTCAAACTTATTGTGAAACCTCTTACTCCATTCCGCGGGCCAAGTCACTTCCGAGTGTAAGAGGCAGTTCCCTCTTGTGACTTGCTTTCAAAAATACCTTGAAATGTGCCGAGTAAGGTGTACTAATGTTAAGGTTATGTTGAATCATAAGGTTATGTTGAAGACTACGTACCTAAGACTGGTAGGCCAAGTGCTATTCTATCAGATAATGCATCATATTATACCAGCAAGGATTGGAAGGAGTATATGTTAAAATTAGACATAAAACGTATCTTAATATCACGATATCATGAAGAAGTGTCGCCAGTTGAACGTATATTTAGAGACTTCAACAGATTTATTAGCACTTATGCTGCAACGCAACAATATAAGTGGATAGAGTACGGTCGGTCTTTAAAGTAATTCACAACAACACGCCGCGCTCATCCACCAGACATACTCCAGCGGAAATAATATATAACACGGACGAATCTAATGAGTGGATTAAAATTTTACCGATCTTAGTTGAGCCAGACAAAGATAGGAAGTCGTTGATGGACGACATGCGTGTATCAGTAAAGCGTGCTGCGCGACTGAGGAAAGCCAGATTCAGTAGCAAATTGGGTAGAACTGCGACATATACAATTGGCGATAAGGTCTTATTAAACAAAGGAAGTAGGTTACAGTACGCTTGTTCGCCCACTGCTTGAATACTGCTCAGCAGTGTGGGATCCGTACCAGATAGGGTTGATAGAAGAGATAGAGAAGATCCAACGGAGAGCAGCGCGCTTCGTTACAGGATCATTTAGTAATCGCGAAAGCGTTACGGAGATGATAGATAAACTCCAGTGGAAGACTCTGCAGGAGAGACGCTCAGTAGCTCGGTACGGGCTTTTGTCAAAGTTTCGAGAACATACCTTCACCGAAGAGTCAAGCACTATATTGCTCCCTCCTACGTATATCTCGCGAAGAGACCATGAGGATAAAATCAGAGAGATTAGAGCCCACACAGAGGCATACCGACAATCCTTCTTTCCACGAACAATACGAGACTGGAATAGAAGGGAGAACCGATAGAGGTACTGAAGGTACCCTCCGCCACACACCGTCAGGTGGCTTGCGGAGTATGGATGTAGATGTAGATGTAGAAAACACCCCAAGTCATCGACTCTTAAGAGGTTAAACACGAAATGACAACACTTTTACGCCGGATCTTACCGGATCATTCGCATTCCGCATGAGGGAAGCTCTTTATTAGCTAATGAAGATATTGTGTGTGGTGGGGGGGAATCCGAGGATTTGTTTCCTCACGAAGATTTGAAGAAATTTTATGGACGAAACCTTCAGTGACAGTTAATGGAACATGAATGAGAAGCTTTATCTAAGTAGTTTTTATAGTTTAGTGGTATTACAATTTATTGTTTGAATAAAGTTCTGACTTTAGTGGCTATAAATGTATTCCTTGTCTAATGGTATAGTACTTAATGACAGTGTAGTTTGTTAATACTTGGTTCTGAAATTGTTTGAGTGCCTCACATGTAACTGTTATGGAACAGAAGTACAATGAGAACAAGTACAATGAGTTATCGCCTTTATTTGCATATTAAGTTGTCGCGGTGCTGGTTTTCCAGTGAAGTGTCAATTATTTCAATAGGGTTGTGCCATTAACTGAATAGCAAAGAATCTCGACATAACCTGCGGCAATGAAAGTGATTCGAGCATTGAGAATAATTGTAAAACAATGAAATGTCGCATGTGCAAACAACTGGTGTCTGACACTAGTGGGAAAATTAATCCTGTGAACTATTAGAAAGGCTAAAAGACTGTTTACATTAGTGAACAAGAATATTCATACATTTAATGAGTTACATTAATGGACATTATGTTGTATGTCACTTCTATACGTCATATCTATATGTGTTATTTATATTCGTGATTCTAGAGCATGCGTGGAGACACCTTAGCCGTCGCTGAGACCGCAGCCCAAACAACCTGATTCAAAATGGTTCAAATGGCTCTGAACACTATGGGACTTAACATCTGAGGTCACCAGTCGCCTAGAACTTAGAACTACTTAAACCTAACTAACCTAAGGACATCACGCACATCCATGCCCGAGGCAGGATTCGAACGTGCGACCGTAGCGGTTGCGCTGTTCCAGACTGAAGCGCCTAGAATCGCTCGGCCGACGCGGCCGGCCCAAACAACCTGAGGAATTGCTCCCGTTATCAGATGGGATGAGTCATCTTTTGGCTGCACGCTGCTAGAAACGGTAACTACGAGCTATGGGACGTCCCACGACTTAGGCGGAAGACGTCGACGTCGGGAATTCGCTCGCCTTGCAACCTAGAGGTTGAGCGAGAACGAGCAAACAAGAAACATTTGCCTGAAGTTCATCACTCGAAAACGTTGCTCAAGAACCGAGCTTTTCGTTAATGTCGGTCGGAAATTTGATTGTCAATTTAGTCAAAAACATCACAGCAATAGGAGGCATCACAAATATACAACCACCAAAACCAACAATACAAAAGAAAATTGACAGAGCAGCTCTCAGACAGCATGGAGCCCTAGTACTGCTCTCCTACTGCATTCAGTACCCAGCCATGAGGCGCATTTCGGCCAATTCTTTGTCTGCATCCATAGTTTAATTTTTAATTTAATGATTTGCTTAACTGTCCACATACGTTTCACAGTCAATATTTCTGTGTGTTTGTATTCGCGTGTAAAACGTATAAACAGGACTTGACTACATGCAAGTTGTGTTTCAACCAGCATGTTCTATATATCTTCTCTATCCCAGCTTAATCTCTGCAAAGCATGAATTTGCGGAAGTGTACGAAACCATCATTGAGGGAAACAGTCACTCTCTTGCGTTGTATATTAGTGTAATACCAACATCAATAATCCTCTCCAGAGAGGTCTAACAAGTGCTTTCTTTAAGTCAAAGCATTACGATGATTTTAAGCAACATTGGCAATGAGAACCACCCACTGTCCCCAAGTAAGAAGAATGGTTGTCACGGTAGTATGTCGCTGGCTATCTCTTTTTCAGCGCTTGACAAATCTGGATTCATGCGAATCAGAGAGCTTCCCGCCTTTTCTTGTCAAATGCTGAGACATACCACAAACATCAGGTTAAAAAAAACGGAATGTCGAGGGAACAGCCTCTTCGGCTTTTCTTGAAGCTTTCTTTTGCTTAATAGAATAACGATTTACATTTAAATCACTATTGTACCGTAACCAGGTAAAGATTTCCGTGTGACAAACCGCGTGTGTAAGGTAGTATTTAGCTTGAATTTGTTTATTAGAACTTTTGTCTGCAGAAATCTGTTGTATTCATGCTGTGTAATGATGTGAATCAGATCACGAAATCTGTGATTTCTGTTTGAAATTCTGAGATATGACTGTGCGATTTCACAACCATATGCGAACGAGTTAACGGTACTGCAAGTGTGGGCTATAGCACTGCGTGTATTACGTAATCCTACGGAGAGTCTACGCAGTTCGAAACATATTTCTCAAATAGAATAACGGTTATGGAATGTACCTCTTTTAGTGAAAAGGCTTGAAACCTCCTCTTAGAAAAGTTAGAAATGACTGTGCTTAAACTGACACACAATAATTTTAGCGCAATGCAATCTGACTTTTAATAATCCCTACAAAATAATGGCCCTGACTAACAATAACCTATACCTTTCATGAATCACTTACCTCACAAAAATCTTCGTTACTCGAACTACTTCAATACAGCGAGCGCCAATACTGCCAGCTAAATAAAAGATTCTAACTACTGAAGTCACTAACTGCTGGTAGGCATAGTTAGCAAATGAAAGATTTTGATCAAGAACAAACAATGTATTTACCTTAATAGTGTTCAAAAGTCATAATATACATATCAGTTCATGACATCCAGTCTCACAAATTTACTGTCTCTGATGGACACACGTCCAGATCATCCGCTCTCAAAACTCCGCCATCTCTCTCCCCACATCCACCACTGCTGGCGGCTCACCTCCAACTGTGCAACGCTACGCGCTGTTAACAGCCAACTGCCCAACACTAAAATGGCGACTATTCCAGCAATGCTAACCAACCACAGCCTTCACACAGCACAGTCAGTGTTTTTCATATAGAGCGCTACGTGGCGTTACCAACATAAAAACCTGAACAGCCTACTTACAGGCTTTGCTTTGATTTTAGGACCTCTCTGGTTGTCCTGTATTTTTTCAGTCATGGTGGAATAAACAGTTTCCCTCACGTGTTAAGTTATTTTTTGTTGTTATGTTTAAATATCAACACAGGATTTTCCTCCATCTTGTGTAGTCTCCAATTTTACTTATCCCTGGTTTTGAATTCATTATGCAGGCTTTCTTCGCAATCTTTGATCCAAAGATAATCATTGTATAAGTAAGACACTATAATGTCGTTGTTGTTTTATGTTAGTTCATACATTTGGTGTCGGATGTGAAGCATGATTATAAATTGCTGCCACGCGGGATTAGCCGAGCGGTCTATGGCGCTGCAGTCATACACTGTGCGGCTGGTCACGGCGGAGGTTCGAGTCCTCCCTCGGGCTGGGTGTGTGTGTTTGTCCTTAGGATAATTTAGGTCAAGTAGTGTGTAAGCTTAGGGACTGATGACCTTAGCAGTTAAGTCTCATAAGTTTTCACACACATTTGAACATTTTTTGAATAAATTGCTCTTATCAGTGGTAATTGTGTTGTAAACATCCTACCTTGTGCCATGCTCTACTTTCCAGTAAATGTACCCCTCAAAAGGTAAAGAGATGACACATTAGGTTCAATGTGATAATCATGAAGCTTCTTCGGTATGTGTTGCGCACCGTGTCTCCTTGTAGTTGGACCGCATTCAGTGAGCATATCGTTGATCTTTTTAAAATCACGTTTCCTCACAACTTTTTCCAATCGGCCGTTACTCCACACATGAAGACGATGATGAGACGTTGCTTATTCTACTTGTCACCTTCTTTTAGTGAGAAAGGGAAAGTAATAATGCCCATGGTATCAGGCCACTTGCTTGTCTACTTCACACAGGAACCGTTAACCGATCTCTAACCACATTCTATCGATTAAAAATAAGAAACAGTTGCTTACTTGACAATGGCCATTATGATTTTGCATGTATCCCTGTTAATCGTTCAAATGGCTCTGAGCACTATGGGATTTAACATCTATGGTCATCAGTCCCCTAGAACTTAGAACTATTTAAACCTAACTAACCTGAGGACAACACACGCATCCATGCCCGAGGCAGGATTCGAACCTGCGACCGTAGCGGTCACGCGGTTGCAGACTGAAGCGCCTAGAACCGCACGGCCACACTGGCCGGCTCCCTGTTAATGTTCAACTAACATTGTCGAAAAATTAAAATCCGAAACTGAACCAAGCAATACCGAATTCCATCTTTAGCGCGAAGAATAATATGGGCACTGCTGTTTTTAACTGCAGGTACCGTGAACCAACGGAACAATTATGTTTCCAAAAAAGGCACACAACACTTACTGTCGACGTTTGCGCTGGGGAACGAAATTCAATTACTCTGTAACGAGTCACAGGAGATCAGCGACTCTGCTAAGGTCAACAATCAAGAAATATTCCTAAAAACAACGTCCGAAATTTGCAAAACGTCCTACATAGTTCGAAATGGAAACAGAAGTTTTGCTTCGACGATATTTCAATAAAAAAAAATGGCCTGTTCCAGTAAAGATGGGAAAGTGATAAGGGAGGAAGAACAGATAGCGGGAAGATGGGCAGAGTATTTCAAAGGTACACTAAGCACCAGCCTAGAAGATGAAGAGACAGCCGCACAGGAGGAAAGAATGGAGCTGGAAGTAGACAATGAAACCGGCGAGGCAAGGAAGCCAACACTACAAGAGGTCTCCCAGGCTGTGTACAAGTCAAGAAACAATCGAGCCTCTGGGGAAGACAGCATAATTGTTGAATTAATAAAAACTGGTGGTGAGGGTGTAATAAAGGAACTGCTTATATTAATATCAGATATATGGGAAACAGAAACAATGCCAGGTAATTGGAACATTGGAATAATAATCCTCATTTATAAGAGAGGGGACAGAACAGCACGTGAAAACTATAGAGGTATAACACAGCTTATAAGATCTTTGCAAGTACATTAAACGAAACGATACAGAAGTGTGCAGAAGGGATACTAGGGGAATATCAGTGTGGCTTTCGACCAGACAGAGGAACAACTGATCAAATATTCGTGATAAGACAAATGATGGAAAAGTTCTATGAATATGATATAGATCTGCATTTCCTATTCATCGACTTCAAACAAGCCTTTGACAGCATAAATCGGCAAGACCTATACAGTGTACTGAAAGAAGTTGGTATATGTGCTAAATTAATAAGACTAATCGGAATGACAATGACAGAGACAAGAGCAAAAGTAAAGGTCCTTAGGAGAACAAGGTGAAAGCTTTGGCATTAATAAAGGTGTAAATCAAGGTGATAGTCTCTCCACTGTCCTATTCAATATAGCCCTGCATAGTGTAGTAAATAAAATCAACAACAGAGGAACAATATTTATGAAAACTAGCCATATATGTGCATACGCTGATGACATTGCTATAGCAGGAAGAAATACCAATACACTCCTAGAAACATACCGGGGAATGGAAACAGAAGCCTTAAAAATTGGCCTCATAGTAAATGAAAAGAAAACAAAATATATGGTAATGTCACAATCTGAGGCCAGAAGGACCCCTAAAAACCTAAACATCAATGGGAAATGCTTCAAAGGAGTGTTCTCTTTTAACTACTTGGAAGCCCTAATAATAAATGACAACAGTATTGTAAAGGCTATAAGGGAAAGAATACAAGCAGGAAACAGAGCTTACTTTGCAAATATGCAACTTTTCAAAAGTTGCCTTGTTACAAGAAAAGCAAAACTGCTGATATACACTCCTGGAAATGGAAAAAAGAACACATTGACACCGGTGTGTCAGACCCAACATACTTGCTCCGGACACTGCGAGAGGGCTGTACAAGCAATGATCACACGCACGGCACAGCGGACACACCAGGAACCGCGGTGTTGGCCGTCGAATGGCGCTAGCTGCGCAGCATTTGTGCACCGCCGCCGTCAGTGTCAGCCAGTTTGCCGTGGCATACGGAGCTCCATCGCAGTCTTTAACACTGGTAGCATGCCGTGACAGCGTGGACGTGAACCGTATGTGCAGTTGACGGACTTTGAGCGAGGGCGTATAGTGGGCATGCGGGAGGCCGGGTGGACGTACCGCCGAATTGCTCAACACGTGGGGCGTGAGGTCTCCACAGTACATCGATGTTGTCGCCAGTGGTCGGCGGAAGGTGCACGTGCCCGTCGACCTGGGATCGGACCGCAGCGACGCACGGATGCACGCCAAGACCGTAGGATCCTACGCAGTGCCGTAGGGGACCGCACCGCCACTTCCCAGCAAATTAGGGACACTGTTGCTCCTGGGGTATCGGCGAGGACCATTCGCAACCGTCTCCATGAAGCTGGGCTACGGTCCCGCACACCGTTAGGCCGTCTTCCGCTCACGCCCCAACATCGTGCAGCCCGCCTCCAGTGGTGTCGCGACAGGCGTGAATGGAGGGACGAATGGAGACGTGTCGTCTTCAGCGATGAGAGTCGCTTCTGCCTTGGTGCCAATGATGGTCGTATGCGTGTTTGGCGCCGTGCAGGTGAGCGCCACAATCAGGACTGCATACGACCGAGGCACACAGGGCCAACACCCGGCATCATGGTGTGGGGAGCGATCTCCTACACTGGCCGTACACCACTGGTGATCGTCGAGGGGACACTGAATAGTGCACGGTACATCCAAACCGTCATCGAACCCATCGTTCTACCATTCCTAGACCGGCAAGGGAACTTGCTGTTCCAACACGACAATGCACGTCCGTATGTATCCCGTGCCACCCAACGTGCTCTAGAAGGTGTAAGTCAACTACCCTGGCCAGCAAGATCTCCGGATCTGTCCCCCATTGAGCATGTTTGGGACTGGATGAAGCGTCGTCTCACGCGGTCTGCACGTCCAGCACGAACGCTGGTCCAACTGAGGCGCCAGGTGGAAATGGCATGGCAAGCCGTTCCACAGGACTACATCCAGCATCTCTACGATCGTCTCCATGGGAGAATAGCAGCCTGCATTGCTGCGAAAGGTGGATATTCACTGTACTAGTGCCGACATTGTGCATGCTCTGTTGCCTGTGTCTATGTGCCTGTGGTTCTGTCAGTGTGATCATGTGATGTATCTGACCCCAGGAATGTGTCAATAAAGTTTCCCCTTCCTGGGACAATGAATTCACGGTGTTCTTATTTCAATTTCCAGGAGTGTACAATTCCCTAGTCCGCCCAGTTATCACATATGGGTCAGAGGTATGGACGTTGAAAGAATACGATAAAAATGCACTAAGAACCGTAGAGCGGAAAATACTACGCAAAATCTATGGGCCAATAAGGGAGGAAGAAGGCTGGAGAATACGCTACAATGTCGAATCACAAGAGTTAATACAAGGCAGGTACATAGTAAAATTTGTCAAATCACAGCGCATACGACGGCGAGGACACTTGGAGAGAATGGCAGAGGATAGGATTCCAAAGAAAAGATGTGATCCATTCAGCTAGGCGAAAAGGGAGGCCTAGAAGAAGATGGATCGACGAGGTCATAATGGATATCACCAGTATGGGAGTCCGGGAGTGGAAAAGAGCAGCAAATAACCGAGAAGTGTGGAGGGAGATTGGTGAAGAAGCCAAAGCTCACCAAGGGCTGTTGTGCTACTAAAAAAAAATGAAGATATATTTCTCGAAACGTGGCTACAGTGAGAAAATCGGGGGCTAATATAAAGGTTTTTACCGAGAGACAATCACCAATACAAGTTCTGTCTTTTGTTTTCCCGATAAATAAGAGGCAATATTATTGTGTGACATTTATGGCTCTGAGTACTATGGGACTTAACATCTATGGTCATCAGTCCCCTAGAACTTAGAACTACTTAAACCTAACTAACCTAAGGACAGCACACAACACCCAGCCATCACGAGGCAGAGAAAATCCCTGACCCCGCCGGGAATCGAACCCGGGAACCCGGGCGTGGGAAGCGAGAACGCTACCGCACGACCACGAGATGCGGGCTGTGACATTTGTGTGCCTATAACTGGATGGACTAACATTTTAATACACAGACTAAATTTATATCTACATCTAAATGCTTACTTTGCAAGATATCATTTGATGCATAGCGGTGAGTATCCTGTACCAGTAACATCCATTTCCTTTCCTACTCCACTCCCAAATAGACGGGGGGCGTGGGGGGAAGGACTCTGTATATGTCTGCATATGAGGATTAATTTCTTATATCTTACCTTTACCACTACCATCCATTTCCTTTCCTACTCCACTCGCAAATAGATGGGGGGGGGGGAGGGGGGGGGGAAGACTCTGTGTATGTCTCCAATGTCTCCATATGAGGATTAATTTCTTATATCTTACCTTTCAGGTCCTTGCGTGACGTGTATGTTGTTGGTAACAGTACAGTCCTTCGGTAGTCCGCTTGAAATGTCTGTTCTCAGTAGTTTTCCTCGAAAAGAACATCGCTTGGAGATTCTAGGTTGGGGATGTATTGCAGTTAGAACTACATGCCCAAGACGCGACTGCGGGATGCGTCAGGAGTGGTCATAGGGCTTCGGCTGACTGGAAGCAGCGGCTTAGACTCGCTTAACTGGCTGGTTCAGAGAAAGGCTCCAGCTGGTCAGTTCTTGCCCGCAGCCACATGTACATGTCTGAGCGGCAGCACCTGCGCCGCGGTTTGGATGGCTGAATAGCAACCCACACAGTTTGCTGGCCGAGCGGCGGCAGAAGTGGACGTGTGTGTTGCGTGTATCCTCTGATTTTTATGTGGAAATTTCAGAAGATTCAGTATGGTAAGTGTCTGCGCTGGACAATTATTCGTCATGTAAATTGATGGCTTGACAGCTAGGTGTTCACTGTGGCAGTCTGGCCTCTGAGCATCTGGTATTGCTGACGTGTGGATCAGCGCGGCCTCGATTCTCGCCACTCTTGCACTATCTGCAGTGGCAAATAGTGTGCGTTTCACGATCGCGAGTGCGTGCGATCGGAAGGCTTTTTCTTCTTCGACGGATATGTTTAGTGTGATCATTGTAGTAGGGGATGACGCTTGTGTTTTCAATCGTCAGTGCATAACAGACTTTGGATACATTTAACGCTGTGGCGGAAATTTGATTACTTGATTTGCAAAACGTATATGTGTGACTCTCCCGCGACAAGACAATATATATTTATTATTACGGAGAAGAATCATGTAGGGTGGTGGCTAGTGTTTTAAGCGATCTATTTGATTCCTGCAAAAACAACTAATTTGACAGAGTAGTGCAAATAGACTATTTCCACCTGTTTTTTGATATTGAACTTGCTGCGGCGCTGCGGTGTAGAGGGCTTGCAGTGAGTAGAGGAGTGTGCTTCTTACGATGTATCCATGCACAAATTCCTGACCAGCTCTTCCTACTCCTTAGTGATAGTTTCTTGTCCTGTTCCTTCTTACCATATACGTATGTGTGTACGTTCAACTTTCTCAATAGCTATACGCTTGGAGATCAGCAGGTTGTAATTCTTGTAGCAGTGACTGTAGGACAGTTTCCCGCCGTTTTAGAGCGGTATTGTGGATTAGAGCACACAGGAATGTGATAATATACACACCCAATCTAGACAGGGAGCAAAATCCATTTCAAATGCGTCCTGAGTTGAGGCCCATACACCAAGACGAGCACCTCTGGTGCATTAAAAAATGGTTCAAATGGCTCTGAGCACTATGGGACTTAACTTCCGAGATCATCAGTCCCCTAGAACTTAGAACTACTTAAACCTAAGGACATCACACACATCCATGCCCGAAGCAGGATTCGAACCTGCGACCGTAGCAGTCGCGCGGTTCCAGACTGTGGCGCCTAGAACCGCTCGGCCACTCTGGCGGCCTGGTGCATTCAGTCTGGGCTAGTGGAACATGACGAAGTTGTCCTCTCGACTGTAGATTGGTCTGCCGTTTAAAAAAATTGAACAGCTACAGCACAGGCTGTAGTCTCTATGGGTTGCGAAACTGCATCTTGAGACCATCCTGCTACATCACTCTTGTTTGCTGAAAAGTAATCCCGCTACACTCATCCTTTACCACCTCCTTCCATTGCTTGTGTAGGAGGATAATTTGCTCATTAAGCTCCACTCTATCCAACACAAATATGTCGTCAGCTGAACACATTTCATGCCAAAGATACAGTACCTTCCTTTCTCGCCTTTTTCCCGCCAATTCAGAAGTGGTGTCAGGAGCTGTGGAAAGTTTGGGTGGGTAGGGAGCAGTCGGTCTTCCAACTTCAAGGTTAATATATACACAAAGAAGAGGAAAGATTGGCGGCTGCGGAAGGTGGGACCAGAACGTGGGGCAGGGAGTGGCAGTGTGTGTAGGACAATCCAACACCCTCAAAACTAAAGTAAGTAAGTAAACACACTACCTTACATATTTCCTCTCCAGTACCTCAGTACAGCTTGTAACTTTTTCTAGCCCATTTGCTGTTGTGGTAGGGGAGGGGGGAAAGTCGGAGTGGCTAGGGAAGTGCTGGGGGATAAATATAAAAACATTGAGTAATTAGTTCGTACATGACGGCTGAATTCATGACGTAGCACGTAATGGCATAACACTGTTCCATTGTTTCAACTTAGCCATATTGCTCAATATAGTTTGGGTTACATTATACAGATACAATGTGTGCAATCAGTTATATGGTATTGTTATGGTAAAGACTGAAAAGCTGAGCACACTGGAGCCAGCGACACAGCACACAGTATGATACTGAATCTATTACTGATAAGAATGGGTTTGATATCATGATACGAACATTTCAGCACCATAATTCGATTCGCGAGCTGAAAGTTAAGTGGTTGATCTTACACTTAATCCTATAGTTAATACTATGGGTAATCCATCCCCCAGCCAAGCATAATACGCCATTACACCACACGTTCACAGTTTAGTGGAGATAAGAAGAAATGAAATGTGGAAACAGAAATATGAAAAGTCAACTAAATTTAACGAGCTGTCAGACCAGTTCTCAACTAAATTATAAACTGAAATATCCACGAAACTTAATGGACTACCACATTAGTTATCGACAGACTTATCAGTTGAAATATCTATTCTTAATAATTTCGTGCCCATTCTTCGTAATGAAATGTCCAATAAACTTGCTGAACTGTCAATTCAATTGGCAACGAAATGTAATGAAATGTCGGCATAATTATCGCCTGAAATTTCCGAAAAACTTGATGAATTCCGTTGTGAAACATATGCTCAAATAACGAGTTTTTCTATACACGTATCAAGGTAATATTACATTTTATCCTCACGACAGTCGTAGCAAATTTACCATTGGAAACAAACAACGATAAATACTGATGCAACTGCACTTAAGGATGCAAACGAAAGTTTTCCTAGCACAATGAAACAACAGTCTGACAAAGATACACTGACTGCAGGATCTCTACAGACGTTGAACACCAAAGTAACTTCAGAATCACCACTCATAGTGCATACTGCGTAGTGCAACCTTACCCCAGTATGGGACTTCGGAAAACGTTGTTGAGCTCAAAGTGAAACCACCAGACAACACAATAAATGAAATTCTACTGGAATCACTTGTCGATGTAACCACATAAGTTCGTAATATATAAAAAGAACAGTCCAAAGTGGAACAAACAGTACCACACATGTTTCTTTCTGTTGTTGTCATAGATAGTAAAAATATCTATTCCTCTCTAACAGTGGAATCCTCGTCAACCAAACACATCAGATACGTCTGTCACCCAAGGATCTGACGTATGTGTTGGTGGAGGTGCCTTATGTACAAGCAATTTTATTTTGTGAATGTTTGTCTGATGATAAACCAGTTCAGACATTCACGAACAACACGACGAAAAACTGAGGAGCAACAAGAACAGTGGCACAGGAAATTTCTATCCGCCATATCTGAAATTGTACACTCATGACATGCTAAAAAACAATAATATCAATTTTTTAACACAGACGATAACGCACACGTTATATTATACTCAACAGGTAAATGCGGCCCGCCAAATCTCACTTAATGGAACAGGGAGGGTGGCCAAAACCGGACTAGTAACCCTTATACCCACCCCACTTAGAGAGCGCACACTACTTGAAATGGGAACACAATAAATCTGAACTAAACTAAGCTCCATCCGAACAGGTCTTGGAAGGCCCAACGCTACCGACCGGCTGCCGTGCCATTTTCAGACCACAGGTGCCACTGTACGTGGATATGGAAGGGCGTGTTGTCAGCACACCGCTCTCCCGACAGTATGTCAGTTTACGAGACCGACAATACATCTACATAGGATTTCTGTATTAAACCATACAGTTACTAACAAACGATGGAGTGACGGCACACAACATTACTAATAGGAAGCTAAGTATGATCGCTGATGATAAACTGTGGGATTGTTCGCGGTTCACATAGGACATCCAGAAAATATTCTATGTTATAACAATGATACACATATCAGGGAAGAATTAGCGACAGATCAGTTTAAATGTAGTAATCAAACTGAAGAGATTAGGCAAGCTCCTGTACATGCATTGGTGGGTGGTATACAAACTGACTTTGTGATTGTTACAGGAGCTATGGTAAGCATTATGTTAACTAGTTTATACAATAAAATACATGAGGTCACAATGATAACTATGTATTCTGTCCAGAATTGTAGAGACATGGGAGGCAAGCTACTGTACATGCATTGGTGGGTGGTACACCAACTGACATTGTGATTGTTACAGGAGCTATGGTAAGCATTATGTTAACTAGTTTACGCAATAAAATACATGGAGTCACAATGATACCTATGTATTCTGTCCAGAATTGTAGAGACATGGGAGCTATTGGCATTAAATTGTGCGAAGTCAAAATACAGGCACAGGTAAGAGTAAGGTTAGGAAACGGAATGATTAAATGTCCATTCATAAGCATCGGTGAATTTTTAGTAGAAGGTACTCTAACATTCTGCGTGGTGTCTGTTGTTCTAAGTCGTGTCTCCCTACCACTTTCGCGCAACGACGCTCTGAGCGTGTTTTTTAGGGAATCGACTAGTTTGAACCCGGGACTTGTTGTTGGTAAGGAGACGCCAGACCACACATGACATGTAGAGTTCAGAAGAGTTCAGTGAGACTAGCGATGATATAACCAAATTCTTAATGATTTCAGCGTCAGCTCCACTGCACTCCCTGTAAAAGAATCTTAATACTAACTAAATTTAGTGGAAAGGGTTCAAGGCTTTCCTATTTTTAGTTAGCTGGTAAAATAACGTCGAAAAAGCAGTTAAGTTTACCATTGGAAATTTTATTCTACTCACAAAACATTCTTTATAAATTGCACTATTGATAAAAGGAAATATTTTAATACAGGATCATAAAAACTAACTGCGTTCAACAAAAATGTGAACGAATATTCCCTGAGTGGGAACCACTGCATTAAAGACACGTAACGTGTATCTACAGGACATGTGGCCTGTATTTGAAGAAGTGTCATGATGATCTCACCATTGGCAAAAGATTCCGGAATAGTCCCCCATTCGGATCTCCGGGAGGGGACTGCCAAGGGGGAGGTTACCATGAGAAAAAGATTGAATAATCAACGAATGGATAACGTTCTACGAGTCGGGGCATGGAATGTCAGAAGCTTGAACGTGGTAGGGAAACTAGAAAATCTGGAAATGGAAATGCAAAGGCTCAATCTAGATATAGTAGGGGTCAGTGAAGTGAAGTGGAAGGAAGACAAGGATTTCTGGTCAGATATCGGGCAATATCAACAGCAGCAGAAAATGGTATAACAGGTGTAGGATTCGTTATGAATAGGAAGGTAGGACAGAGGGTGTGTTACTGTGAACAGTAAGGCCGGGAGATACGGGAAGATTTCAATTAGATTACATCATGGTCAGACAGAGATTCCGAAATCAGATACTGGATTGTAAGGCGTACCCAGGAGCAGATATAGACTCAGATCACAATATAGTAGTGATGAAGAGTAGGCTGGAGTTCAAGACATTAGTCAGGAAGAATCAATACGCAAAGAAGTGGGATACGGAAGTACTAAGGAATGACGAGATACGTTTGAAGTTCTCTAACGCTATAGATACAGCAATAAGGAATAGCGCAGTAGGCAGTACATTTGAAGAGGAATGGTCATCTCTAAATAAATAGGGCCATCACAGAAGTTGGGAAGGAAAACACAGGTACAAAGAAGGTAGCTGCAAAGAAACCATGGGTAACAGAAGAAATACTTCAGTTGATTGATGAAAGGAGGAAGTGCAAACATGTCCTGGAAAAATCAGGAATAAAGAAATACAAGTCGCTGAGGAATGAAATAAATAGGAACTGCAGGGAAGCTAAGACGAAATGGCTGCAGGAAAAATGTGAAGACATCGAAAAAGATATGATTGTCGGAAGGACAGACTCAGCATACAGAAAAGTCAAAACAACCTTTGGTGACATTAAAAGCAACGGTGGTAACATTAAGAGTGCAACGGGAATTCCACTGTTAAATGCAGAGGAGAGAGCAGATAGGCGGAAAGAATACATTAAAAGCCTCTATGAGGGTGAAGATTTGTCTGATGTGATAGAAGTAGAAACAGGAGTCGATTTAGAAGAGATAGGGGATCCAGTATTAGAATCGGAATTTAAAAGAGCTTTGGAGGACTGACGGTTTAATATGGCAGAAGGGATAGATAACATTCCATCAAAATTTCATTGGGGGAAGTGGCAACAAAACGACTATTCACGTTGGTGTGTAGAATATATGAGTCTGGCGATATACCATCTGACTTTCGGAAAAGCATCATTCACACAATTCCGAAGACGGCAAGAGCTGACAAATGCGAGAATTATCGCACAATCAGCTTAACAGCTCATCCATCGAAACTGCTTACAAGAATAATATACGGAAGAATGGAAAAGAAAATTGAGAATGCGCTAGGTGACGATCAGTTTGGGTTTAGGAAAAGTAAAGGGACGAGAGAGGCAATTCTGACGTTACGGCTAATAATGGAAGCAAGGCTAAAGAAAAATCAAGACACTTTCATAGGATTTGTCGATCTGGAAAAAGCGTTCGACAATATAAAATGGTGCAAGCTGTTCGAGATTCTGAAAACTGTAGGTGTAAGCTATGGGGAGAGACGGGTCATATACAATATGTACAACAACCAAGAGGGAATAATAAGAGTGGACGACCAAGAACTAAGTGCTTGCATTAAAAAGGGTGTAAGACAAGGCTGTAGCCTTTCGCCCCTACTCTTCAATCTGTACATCGAGGAAGCAATGATGGAAATAAAAGAAAGGTTCAGGAGTGGAATTAAAATACAAGGTGAAAGGATATCGCCGGCCGGGGTGGCCGTGCGGTTCTAGGCGCTACAGTCTGGAACCGAGCGACCGCTACGGTCACAGGTTCGAATCCTGCCTCGGGCATGGATGCGTGTGATGTCCTTAGGTTAGTTAGGTTTACTTAGTTCTGAGTTCTAGGCGACTGATGACCTCCGAAGTTATGTCGCATAGTGCTCAGAGCCATTTGTGAAAGGATATCAGTGATACGATTCGCTGATGACATTGCTATCCTGAGTGAAAGTGAAGAAGAATTAAATGATCTGCTGAACGGAATGAACGGTCTAATGAGTACACAGTATGGTTTGAGAGTAAATCGGAGAAAGACGAAGGTAATGAGAAGTACTAGAAATGAGAAAAGCGAGAAACTTAACATCAGGATTGATGGTCACGAAGTCAATGAAGTTAAGGAATTCTGCTACCTAGGCAGTAAAATAAACAATGACGGACGGAGCAAGGAGGACATCAAAAGCAGACTCGCTATGGCAAAAAAGGCATTTCTGGCCAAGAGAAGTCTACTAATATCAAATACCGGCCTTAATTTGAGGAAGAAATTTCTGAGGATGTACGTCTGGAGTACAGCATTGTATGGTAGTGATACATGGACTGTGAGAAAACCGGAACAGAAGAGAATCGAAGCATCTGAGATGTGGTGCTATAGACGAATGTTGAAAATTAGGTTAACTGATAAGGTAAGGAATGAGGAGGTTCTACACAGAATCGGAGAGGAAAGGAATATGTGGAAACACTGATAAGGAGAAGGGACAGGATGATAGGACATCTGCTAAGACATGAGGGAATGACTTCCATGGTACTAGAGGGAGGTGCAGATGGCAAAAACTGTAGAGAAAGACAGAGATTGGAATACGTCAAGCAAATAATTGAGGACGTAGGTTGCAAGTGCTACTCTGAGATGAAGAGGTTAGCACTGGAAATGAATTCGTGGCGGGCCGCATCAAACCAGTCAGTAGACTGAAGACCAAAAAAAAGGGTTTCCAGGTTCTACAATGGATCGAAGGATGACCTATGCCACATCACATCTATAATCTACGTTTAAATTAAGTTTCACAAAAAAGAAAACTATCAAAATGGTCTACAGTGACCCTCAATTATCTTTAACTACTTATCTAACTTGTCGTAAATTACAGTGGCTGATGAGGCTTCTCAATGGTTATATAACAGAAAAAGCATCGCGTTTCAGATTTTAGCTTACGTAGGAAATGTGAATACCATGAGCTGCAATTGACGATCGACACTAGTATTACGTAAAAAGGGGATGCAACAGATGAGACTTCTGCAGTTCTGAGTGAAGCCTTATGCGCTCAAAAATGCGGCATTGCGTGCGTTCATTACCTTGTCGGTGTTCGTCATGGGGCGGCGGCTGGCGCAGCTCCATACAGCTCGCTGTCTCGGAAGCAACTCTCTCCTAACTTCTCCTTACTACAGTTTACCGAAGTTGGTTTAAAAAAAAAACTATCTGGCTGTGTTTTCAATTGACCAATCAGGGTCTCAATGTTAACCTTGAGCTCCACCTACAAAAATTCTGTCAATCCAATGAGAAAGGTTATACTTTTCGTGGTGGGGCAATGTTTTTAACGTTTGCAATGTAACAGAGATGCGAAAAAGTCACACGCTAAAACTTGCGGCTGAAGTGGCCTTTTAGTGTTATCGTAAGATCTATACTGTTCTTCTGGAGGTCTCTAGCTTTTAACATGAGCTGGGGGGTGGTCCTGGTGGTTAGCTGGAGACGTGGGTGTCCGTCCCTTATCGTAGGCCCTTCTAGCTTAACACGGTTCTGCTCTCGGCTTCTGTTCTCGTTTCTCCCCTCGGAACTGCGTCTGTCTCACGGTGGGAAGATATGACATGCATTTAGGCATTCTTGTGTTGGTCAGTGGTATTCCATTTGCTCACTCGTTACTCGTATTACTTTGGTTAATTTAATGTCACGATTTATTCGGAGCTAAGTGACATACTATTGGATTTGCTTATCATGTCAGGGTTTTCATGGAAGGGGTTGGATTTGCCTGACACCTTACAGTACAAATATTTTGGGAACTGACTTTTTGAGAGAAAGACGTAATAGTGGTCATGTCTTTGGGTAAATGCGATATGAACTTCAGTAGCAACAGATTACAGTTCATCTGGTAAGGACAAAGCAGACCATGGTAAGTATGGCCAAGAACTGAAATTAATGTTAATGAAAACCAAGGCAGCACACACATGTAGCACATCTGTGCAAAGCAGTCATGCTAACGATACCGAGAACCAGGTATTGGTCAAGGTAATGGAGTCTAACACTCCTCACTCGTCGCAGAGAACTGAGTCAAAAAATTTATTATTGATATGCATGCATGTATTTAATAATAAATCTGATATGGTAAACATTTTTCAGTATCATGTGGTGGTCCGCCCAATATGTATTTCATCCCATGGTCTAAGAGGTCAGCAGTTAATTGTGGTATAAATCATATGCCTGAGGGAAATAAAATAGAACCTTCTGTTTCACACTATTGTAGGCCAGTGTTAGTTGCAGCGAAACCTGGAGGCACTGTTCACTTGGTTTTGGAGTTGAAAACAACTAACAGGCTTACCATCCCTGAACGAACTCGTCCAGAAAATGTGGATGAACAATTCCGGAAATTGTTTGACGTTTAATCTGTCACCAGCATTGATTTATAAGTTCATATGTGCAGCTAAGTCTCACCAAGGAGTCTAGGAAATGCCCTGGAATTATTTATGGCGGAAGTTCTTTTTTTTGCCATTTGTTCAGGGGTCTTTATAAACGACTTAGATACTGTCATTGGACATGAAATGCTTGACGAAGTTACAGTCTATGTTGATAATACACTAATAGCTACTGATACATGGGAAGAACATATAAGATAATAGAAAGGATACTGCACAAACTGACAGAGGCAGGAGAGAGAGTTAATTTGAATAGTCAAAGTTTTTTAGGGAGAAGATTAAATTCCTTCGTGGCACAAATACCTCTAGTGGAATAACACCTCACCCACATAAGGCTAGTACCATAAAGTTGTTTCCCTACACTCATACTAACAAACAGCGTAATGCACTCTTTCGGTTATACTGAATTTTTTTCGTCGCTTTGTACCTGGTCAGCTTTAAAACAGTACAAATACGCTGAGTCTTTAGAAGAAAAATGCATCACTGATCTGAATGAGTGGTTCTGAGAATGCTTTTAATGCAGTAACGGAAGCTTTAGTAAATTCTGACATTCTGCATCATACTGATACGATTAAGGATTTCTGTTTAGTTGCTGACGCATTGTTTCCTCAATTAGAAGCTTGTTTATTTGAAGTCCTTGAGGAAGAAGGAAAATGAGGAGCTCACGTATTAAGTCTTGCTATTCATACTTTATCTGAATGAGAACGCTCACACTCCACTACTGAATAAGAAAATGTAGCAGTGGTTTGCGTGTTCAAAAAATCTGAACTGTTATATTTATGGCAAGAACATTAAAGTAGTCTGTTGTGACCAACAAGCTTTGAACTTTCTCATATCACGCAAGATACTACATCTCTGCGTAGCGTGCTGATTTTTTTCTTCAGGAATACAAGTTCGAGGCTATTTACATATCCAGAAGAGATAACATTGTAGTAGATTTCCTGCCGTGATTAACTCAAGGCTTGTCAGAATACTCGGAACTTACTGAACAAACAACTGACTACTGAGTACTGTTAACGCCAGACTGCAATTATCACCAGTATTACCTAGACATGTGCTGGAATATGGCTGATTTACAGAACGCAGACAATCATCAGCAGAGGGTTAAAACATTACTTTCGCTAAATCATTTGACAAGCTGAAACAGCACTACGTGATTGAGAATTATGTCCTATTCTATACACGAAACCCTAATTCCGACGCTTTGTGCGTATGAAGTATACACATAATTTTTGTGCACATACTGCTTCGAGGCATTAGCATACTTAGGTGTATGCAGAGGATTAACTTACATTGTCCTAGCATGAGAAAAGGAATGCAACTGCTAAAATATGACCTATTTGTCAAATGTCTAATTCCACTAATAAATCCCATCACACAAAATTATATCGGATCATATTAACACAACCACTTCAAATAGTCTACATGGATACTGCAAGACCTCTCTACCTTCTGTGTGAGGTGGAGTTAAATACGTCGCCATCTGCTGTCATATATTCGCCAAGTACGTTAAATTATATGTTACAAGATCTACAGCAGCAGCTATCATATCAACAGAATATTAAACAATACGTCCCTGGAATTGACTAACCTGCTGTGCAGTTATCTGAGAATGTGTCTAACTCTGCTTGTCAAACCTTGCAAACAGTTATATCTGAACATGATGTCAACCAGTAAGTCTACAGAAAAGAAATGAATAGACAAATCCACATTCTCGGTTATGCAGTGAAGAATGTTCCTGGGAGGAGAAGAAAAGGGAAGTATTAGTTACTCACACAACAGACACACTTACGTAAACTGTACTATATAGGAAGCTGCAAGTATAAAAATACTAAGTTAGAGATTGTATTCCTTTAAGAACTCACCCGAAGTCATAGTCTATCAACAAATTAATCTGGTCGTTTAATTCAGTAGAATAGTGAGAAATTTATATATCATTGAACTCATTGTGTTGGAGTTGATGAATAATTACGTTGTTCTTTTGTAAAAGACAAAGAAATTTCTGTTAGACTACTTCTTGCTGCCTCTGTTTCTCTTGTCTCGACGAGTGTAACAACGCCATTCCCTTAGTTCTAAGGTAACGGTGAATAATAAGCTTACTATTAGTTGAAATGACGTGATATTTTATTGAATATGTACCTTAACTATCACTTATTGTCCATACAGGATTAGTCTTCACCGACCGACCGCCGTACCACCCTTAGCCGACATCTGACTTGGAACCAGCAGTCTCAATTGTTGTTACACAAAATCTGATTATTCTTGCTGCACACTGTGACACATTTTATCGTACTGTGCTGCATTTTAACACAGTTATCGCTCTCCTATATTGACCTCTGCACCTGGTTTTCTCGTAACAGGAAATTTAAAGGGTAACAAGGGGCAGAATGAGGTACAGTCTGGACTTTTGGTTGAGTCCTATCATAAGTACGATCATCTTCGATCCCGCTTCTCCTTTTGTGACTCTTTTTCACCTCACAATAATTAATACGCTGAAGTAAAAGCAATCCAGCGTTCCATCAATTTTCAGATCACCCCCTCCCCATATATTTTTTGAAGTAGTAAAAGGCCATTCTCGACAGTAATGAGAACGACTATGACGAGGAATCTCGTTGGGACAAACACGGTTAAGTGGAGGTGGGCCTGGAGGGGGCAGTGGAGGGTGTGTGCCCCAGAGATCAGCACTGGGAGCACTATTGTTTCTTACACACACTGTAAAGTGATATGGCCTTTCTGAAATATTACTCGTTGCTGATGACACTAATTTAGTAACGAGGACAGACTATGTATCAAATAGCGGGTGTCATGATGTAAGTTCAAGGCTTCTAGAAAAAAATTGTGATAAATAACAGAACGAATTAGTTTTTACAGTTTGTAACATAATAAACAGTTATAACTGACATTGTGATTCAACAAAGTGGGCATAAGATTAGTGAGTCTGAACAATCAAAATTCCCAGGTGGTCTGATAGATGATCACTGTCACTTAAAACACATGTTCAGGATCTTGTTAATAAACTGAATGCTGCCGTATTTAGCACTAGAACAGTATCTGCAACAAGTTTTAGTCCTACACGAAAATTAGTCTACTTTGCTTACTTTCATTCACTTATGACTTACGGCACTATATTCTGCGGCAAATCTTCCCATTCACACAGGGTATTTTTGAGGTAGAAACGGGCAGTTCGAGTAATATGACATGTAAGTTCAAGGACGACTTGTTGACCTCTATTCAGGAATCTGGGAATTCTGACGTTGGTCTCTCAATACGTATTTAATATCGTTTGTTGCTAGTAATGGGGTCTCATTCCCAAGGATTAGAGCTTTAACTCAGTTGAAACCAGACAGAGATCTGTATCTCAATCGTTCAGTGTCGACTCTTCTGAAGAAAGGCGTGCAGTATAGTGCTGCATCCACTTTCAATAAGCTACCACAACTAAGGAACACGGAGCGAAATGCTATTAACAGCTTGTATAGAAACCAGACGGCAGTTATAATGGTCGAGGGGCTTGAAAGGGAAGAAGTGATTGAGAAGTTGGTGAGACAGGGCTGAAGCATATCGCCGATGTTATTCAATCCGTGAATTGAGCAGGCAGTAAGGGAAATCAAAGAAAGATTTGGAGTAAGAATCAAGGTTTAGGGTGATGAAATAAAAACTTTAACGTTTGCCGATGACAATGGAATTCTGTCAGAGACAGGAAAGGACTTGCAAGAGCAGCTGAACAGTGTGCCGTGGCGGGACCGGCGCCAGTAGCATCTCTGAAATGAGTACGATCGATTTCCTAGTGCAGAGGTTTGTCTTTGGGCTTGTGCCGGCTTGAGATATAAGGGAGTGCCGACCGCGAGTAGGAGAGGAGAGGACACAACGCTTGAGAACGGAACGCGGCGGTGCGCGAGTCGGCGATTGGCTAGCGGACAGAAGCGAAGACGTCTTGCCTGAGGCCGGGTGGCAATTGTCACGTGGTTGTACTGGAGTCGGCAGGAGCTGGCCGGCGCTGTGCATTCTCCGGGAACCTCGTGAGCTGTGATGTGCCTGCTTCCTTGGAGGGACACGCTGTTATGGTCTTGCGAAATGATGGTCTGGCATCTACGCAAAATCGCCCCAGTACGCTAATTACTAAGAGCGCTTAGTTAACTGTGATTGTGATTGCTCTTGGTACAGTAAGACGTTGCATGACGTGTGATGTGATGCTTGTTTGATTTCAATTCATACTACTAAGTGTGTGCTCTGCTTCCGCATAATATCGATGTATTTGCAGATGTGTATCATTAAGTTCTAGTGAGTGCTGGTTCTCGTGAGCCAGTTCGTTTCCCACTCTTAGTGTTTTTCTGTCACGTACTGTTTCACTTAAAGGAAGCAAGTCCTAATAAAATTAGTAGTCGTTTAGCCTTGATGTTATAGAGTTAATTTACTGGTCAATCTTGAATGTTAAGGTTAAGAAAGGTTTTTCTGCCTTCTGTTGTCGGGTGTGGTCTGTGTTTCAGTGAGCTGAGGCAGCGGGCAACCGAATGACAGGGCTTCCCATTAGATTGCAAGTTTGGCTTACGGGCGGTGGACTTCGCCTGAGCTCGTGTGTCCCTCTTCGGTTCACATTTTGGTGGCCTACTCGGCGTGGGGTGGCAAACGGAGTCACGTCTTGGTTCGAAGTTTAGTATTACTTCTCTCAGTCGGGTCCACCGTTCGTGGTTAAACTTCGGCCTTATAAGCTTGGACCTTGCTTCTGTTTTTACACATTTATCACTGTACAAGGTTGTAACTTTCTACACCCTAAAAGTCCATCTTACAAGTCAATGGGCATTTGAATAATGTTCTGATTCGTTCTGCAAGATTTCCGAAGTTACGTTTAATGGTTCAAATGTCTCTGGGCAGTATGGGACTTAAAATCTAAGGTCATCAGTCCCCTAGACTTAACACTACTTACACCTAACTAACCTAAGGACATCACACACGTCCATGCGCGAGGCAGGATTCTAACCTGCGACCGTAGCGGTCGTGCGGTTCCAGACTGAAGCGCCTAGAACCGCTCGGCCACAGCGGCCGGATAAATTTAATAAATTCGTTTTAAGTTTTGGTGTTAAAGTTGAGGCTGTGTGTCAACTGTTATGTTAAATGTAATTTTGAAGTTTGAAATGGAAAGGGTCTTAAATAATGTGTCTTAAGTAGGTTTGTTTGTTAAAGTTATGGTTAAATTAATCCTTAGTGGCTTCTTTCAATGTTGGTGGGAAATCGTGGGCTACACGTAATTTTAAAGTTTGAAATTGAAAGACTCTTAAATAATGTGTCTTAACTAGAGTTGTTTGTTAAAGTTATTTATTAACTTGCTTATGATTTATGTAATGAACGTCTCTTAAATAATCTTGCCCGAGTGGCGCCTGTCAAATTGTATCAGAAATTGCTTTAGGTAGCTAAAAAACCAATTTGAATTGAAATGTCCACTTTACTGGATCGGCCCTTCCATCCCTTTTAGATTTAAGGGTTAAACAAAAGAGCTGTTAAGTAAAACCGTTCCACCTGTTCCAAACGGAATGGACAGTGTCTTGAAAGGAGGATATTAGATGGACACCAATAAAAGAAAAACAGGGATAATGGAATGTAGACAAATTAAGGCAGGTGATGTTGAGTGATTGGCGTTCCGTATTACCCTCTTGAAACCATCGATTCCATACTTTGCTAACCGTCTTTGGATCTCGACCAACGAGAGCAGCAATGTCGCGATACGATAAACCGCAATCGCGATAGGTTACATTCCGACCTTTATCAAAGTCAGAAACGTGATGCTACGCATTTCTCCTCCTTACAGGAGGCATCACAACAACGTTCCACCAGGCAACGCTGGTCAGCTGCTGTTTGTGTATGATAAATCGGTTGTTTACTTTCTTCATGCCAGCACATTGTAGGTGTAGCCACCGGCGCCAATCTTGTGTGAATGGTCTGAGAAGCTAATCATTTGCATATCACAGCATCTTCTTCCTGACGGTTAAATTTCTCGTCTGTAGCATGTCATCTTCGTGGTGTAGCAATTTTAATAGCCAGTAGTGTAAATGAAATGAAAGTTGAGAGATATCTCAGAGCCATGCAGATCCCCATAACTTGGAAAGAAAAGAGTGATTTAAAACGTACGGCACCAGGAGTCGGTTACTGGAGTAGACAGTGTCCAGGGCCTGACAGAGAGCAACGGGTGACGCATGGAGCGCCTGCAGGAGACCGACTCTGCAGTCCCGCTGCGGCTGCGTGGCGTTGCGGCGCAGCGCGTCGTCACGTCCCGGGGCGGCAGACGTCGCGTCTCGCCGGTTTGTGTCGCAGCGCATTACTTCTGCTCGCTGCACGCACACACGTGTCCTGAAAGCCCACAGGCCGCCACTCGCGCTTCCTCGCAGGCCGGGCTTACTTATTTACAGCGTGACGTCTCCCGCCGTAATGGGGCGCCGTCCCCAGCTCGATGCAGGAGCAAAAAGTGCTGCAGGACATACTTAAATGTATGACGTGCTGAAAGACAGTTTCAAAGTCTCAAAACTACTTCACAGGCTGACTTAAGTTCAGGTAGCTGCAGCTAGTTCATGCTGAAACATGGGAGACAGCTCATTAACGTACCCGCAACTGGGAGGAGCAATAGCATTGGTTTAACACTTTAACCAGTTTCCGTTACATTGTACGACACAGTTACAGGATCAAGTTTTAGAAACCTCATATCTGTCTCCCATTACGAGGCAGAGATTTGATATTTGGCTCAAAGGTGCCGTTTACTGTAATTCTGCAAAAGTGTGGCGCCCTGCGACGTCGCCCTCGGGCTCCACGGTGTTCCAAACAGCAAGGTGTCGACACGTGGGAAAAAGGTCACAGTTCAGAATTTCATATTACGTGTAAGATGGGGTAAATGATGTCACATTGTGGAAGTATCTAACCAAAATTGTTTCCCTTTTTTTTTGTGAAAGTATCATTGATAAGATCGTTCTAAATCAATTATTCAGCAAACCTGCATCTGACTGCGTCTGTGGACTTGTTTCTTGCGCTCCTCCATTTTGCCAGGAATGCAACGTGTATTTGACTCAGCAATCAAGTTTAAGAGAATAATGCCGTTTGTGCAATGGCATTAAGATGGTACTGAAAATTTAACTTTTGGCGCTGATGTTTATTTAATGAAATTATATCTTGACTTGAGTAACGCCAGTTCTGCAATGGGGTAAAATTAGTTATTTGAAATAACTGTGCTCTGATAACGTCAGTTAAACCAAAATCGATTTCAAACCATCAACTGCACATATACAGGGTGTTACAAAAAGGTACGGCCAAACTTTCAGGAAACATTCCTCACACACAAATAAAGAAAAGATGTTCTGTGGACATGTGTCCGGAAACGCTTAATTTCCATGTTAGAGCTCATTTTAGTTTGTTCTTCCACGTACGCTCAATGGAGCACGTTATCATGATTTCATAGGGATACTCTACCTCTGCTGCTGGAACATGTGCCTTTACAAGTACAACACAACATGTGGTTCATGCACGATGGAGCTCCTGCACATTTCAGTCGAAGTGTTCGTACGCTTCTCAACAACAGATTCGGTGACCGATGGATTGTTAGAGGCGGACCAATTCCATGCCCTCCACGCTCTCCTGACCTTAACCCTCTTGACTTTCATTTATGGGGGCATTTGAAAGCTCTCGTCTACGCAACCCCGGCACCAAATGTAGAGGCTCTTCGTGCTCGTATTGTTGATGGCTGTGATACAATACGCCATTCTCCAGGGCTGCATCAGCGCATCAGGGATTCCATGCGACGGAGGGTGGATGCATGTATCCTCGATAAAACGGAGGACATTTTGAACATTGCCTGTAACAAAGTGTTTGAAGTCACGCTGGTACGTTCTGTTGCTGTGTGTTTCCAATCCATGATTAATGTGATTTGAAGAGAAGTAATAAAATGAGCTCTAACATGGAAAGTAAGCGTTTCCGGACACAGGTCCACATAACATATTCTCTTTCTTTGTGTGTGTGGAATGTTTCCTGAAAGTTTGGCCGTACCTTTTTGTAACACCCTGTATATATATTGCGTAGAGGCCTCATTTTCTTTACGTTCTTTCATTGGTGGGTAACTTTACTTTACTACTCATTTTCATATTCAGTACAAGCAAAGGATGTAGATTATGATTCAGACTGTTAGATTTAAACACAATGTTGATCTCAATATACAGGGTGAGTCACCTAACGTTACCGCTGGATATATTTCGTAAACCACATCAAATACTGACGAACCGATTCCACAGACCGAACGTGAGGAGAGGGGCTAGTGTAATTGTTTAATACAAACCATACAAAAATGCACGGAAGTATGTTTTTTAACACAAACCTACGTTTTTTAAATGGAACCACGTTAGTTTTGTTAGCACATCTGAACATATAAACAAATACGTAATCAGTGCCGTTTGTTGCATTGTAAAATGTTAATTACGTCCGGAGATATTGTAACCTAAAGTTGACGCTTGAGTACCACTCCTCCGCTGTTCGATCGTGTGTATCGGAGAGCACTGCAACATACATCGCGTTTCTACAGAATGATCTGCCAACGTTGCTCGAAAATGTCCCACTGGAAACGCGTCGACGTATGTGGTATCAGCATGATGGTGCACCTGCACATTCCGCAATTAACACTAGGCTGACCCTTGACAGGATGTTCGACGGCCGTTTCATAGGACGTGGAGGACGCATAAATTGGCCAGCCCGTTCTCCTGATCTTACACCTCTGGACTTCTTTCTGTGGGGTACGTTAAAGGAGAATGTGTACCGCGATGTGCCTACAACCCCAGAGGTTATGAAACAACGTATTGTGGCAGCCTGCGGCGACATTACACCAGATGTACTGCGGCGTGTACTACATTCATTACGTCAGAGATTGCAGTTGTGTGCAGCAAATGATGGCCACCACATTGAACATCTATTGGTCTGACATGTCGGGACACACTCTATTGCACTCCGTAATTGAAAACGGAAACCACGTGTGTACGTGTACCTCACCCCTCATGGTAATGTACATGTGCGTCAGTGAAAAAGACCAATAAAAAGGTGTTAGCACGTGGACGTAATGTGCTGTTCCAGTCTCTTCTGTACCTAAGGTCCATCACCGTTCCCTTTGGATCCCTACGTAATTCGGTGCTCTCCGATACATACGATCGAACAGCGGAGGAGTGGTACTCAAGCGTCAACTTTAGGTTACAATATCTCCGGACGTAATTAACATTTTACAATGCAACAAACGGCACTGATTACGTATTTGTTTATATGTTCAGATGTGCTAACAAAACTAACGGGGTTCCGTTTAAAAAAACGTAGGTTTGTGTTAAAAAACATACTTCCGTGCATTTTTGTATGGTTTGTATTAAACAATTACACTAGCCCCTCTCCTCACGTTCGGTCTGTGGAATCGGTTCGTCAGTATTTGATGTGGTTTACGAAATATTTTCAGCGGTAACGTTAGCTGACTCACCTTGTATATATTGTTAAAATTGTAAGGAATACACAAAACCCATCATTTCGAACATTTTCGTAGCACGAATAACTCTTACAAAAAATGTTACAAAACGCTTACCGTGTCGAACCTTGGACATACAAATCCTAACTCTGAACATTATCTAACAAAGACCAATTTGAAATCGTTATATATCTTCTCTCATTTATTTGCTAAAGTTTTGTTAGGGTAAATGCGTAGCGAGCGTGACTCCTACCTTAAAGCTGTCACCACACGTCTGCTTCCTCCGGGTACCTACCTGCGACTCTCCGGTTGTTTACTGCGCGCGCCCGGCTCTCTTAACCATCAAAGATCCTCCTACTCGAAGATATTATACTCGTTCCACCTTGCTGTTGGCAACTATCGACTATATTTTCTGGAGCTACCCTGATCATACCTTAGCACATACCTTTCAATTGGCAGAAAATTTCACCAAAATTTGGCCCAGGGCTACAGTAGACCTGTCACACGAAGGGAAGGCCGTGATACTCCTCTTACCCACATGGAAGGCCTTAACATCCCCTCTTACCCTCATTCAACCCCTTCTTTTGACGCCTTCGCTGTGGAGTCTCAGAACGGTGACGACCAGCGTCGAAATCACACGATTTTGTTATGAATATTCGAGGAAAACTATTCAGACATATCGAAGCTTAGATCGACACGAAAAGGCCTCAGGGGGGCGACATAAAGGGCGTCTTTGAAACCATCCCTTTCCTTGAAGCATTGATTCGCACACATTTCGCAGTAGAAAACGACAGTTCGCAGTTCGATTAGCAATGGAGGACGTGTCAAGCTTTTCTAAGGACATTGTGGGGCTGCATCCCTACTGAATGTGACCGCGCCACCTTGGAAAGCTGCGCGAACGCAGGTTTCTCTCTTACTCACAGCTTGGAACCACTAAGGACCGTTCAGAACCATTCGACAAAATTTGAAAGTTATCCGAAACAGGAAAGAGTGCTTATGCGGTTTCAGCTCTCCTGTTTCGAGCTCTCCTGTGGGTTGATAATGGAGGTGAGGGGGGTTGCGGAATTGATATATAATGGAATGAAACAAGCAAAGGGTCTCTCTAAAATCCCCACCAAACCAGTTCAACATCTTCGATGGTACCCGCCCATATTATTGAAAATTTTAAAGATGTAGCAGTACAATGACAATCTGTGAAGTACTTTTAGGCGTTTGCAAGGCTGCATCCTGTTTACACGTCTCCGATGCCAGATGCCTGCCTGCATGCACCTGAAGGGGCACATTTTTAAAATTGTTGATAAAGATAGCCGGATGTTACTGAGGCTGTTGCCGGACTGGGATGTCTTAGAAGGACTCTTTGCTGTTTTATTCACGTCTGTATCAATGTCGTCGTCCCTACCCCTCCCCCCCTCCCCCCCTCCCCTTCCCCCTCGCCACAGGAATGCGCGGAATAAGAGGTCTGAATATGAATGAACACATTTTGCTACTACGGATCACGTTCAAATTTTATCCGACGGTTTTGAACGGTCACTGGTGATTCCAACTGTACACGAGAGCAAAAACAGCGGCCTTTCTGCACTCCAAAGGCGACTCGTCCAATGAGGATGTAGCCCCACAATGTCATTAGAAAATGATTGAAACGTCCGGGAGAGTCAGTAATGACAAACGTAGTCGAAAACGTCGTCCTGTTGCACACTGCAGTGCGAACTGTTGTTTTCGACAGCGAAATGTGTGAGAATCAACGTCCCAAGCAAAGGGTTGGTTTCATTGACGCCCTTTATGCCATCATCTAAGGCCTCTTCCTGTCGATTCTGAGCGGCTGTGTGTCTGACATGTTTCCCTCGGCCATCCGTAAGCAGCCCGCGTGATTTCAACGCTGGGCGTTGCGGTTCTAACCTTTATCACAGAGGCGTCAAAACAAGGGGTCAAAATGTGGGTAAGAAAAATCAAATGGCTCTGAGCACTATGGGACTCAACATCTGAGGTTATCAGTCCCCTAGAACTTAGAACTATTTAAACCTAACTAACCTAAGGACATTACACACATCAATGCCCGAGGCAGGATTCGAACCTGCGACCGTAGCGGTCGCGCGGTTTCTGACTGAAGCGCCTAGAACCGCTCGGCCACAACGGCCGGCAAATGTGCGTAAGGCTGGGTCCTACGGCCTTTCCATTGTGAGTCAGGTCCACGGTGCCGTTGGGCAGAATTGTGGTAGAGTTTGCTGCCGTAGTGACATCGTTAATCCACCTTATGTGTCACATGAACTTCTCAGACCCGGCCCTTTTCTCGGATGAGTCTACACCTTGCTGTCCGAAGCATCGTCGAGACCGAGCTATGACGCCGCAGAGCGCTGTGATTTTGTACCGTTACAGAGGAAGGCTCTAGGTACCTTTCAGCAGAGTTTCAAATTTCTGCGTAGCAATGGTAGAAATTCACAGGGTTTCGAATAAGTGATCCTTCAATAGTCTTGAGCAGTGCACTCACTTCCACACGCGATGCAAACGAATGAAGTTCTGAAAAATTAAAAATAAATTTGAGTGGTCCTGGTTGACAAACTGCCAACTGGCACGAGGTACTAGCTGAAGCACAATAAACTGCCGATATCTCAAAAAGGCACAGCCTGTTGTTACAAATTTAGAAGGAAGTATTTTTAACGTGTCGTTACAGTTTATAAACTGTGTATCGTTGAAAGTGATCTTTAAAAAATAAAATAGGATTGAAATTTTCTGTTTCTGATGGAAAGATCTGAACTGTAATAATAAATGAACTGTCGCAACATGACTTACACTGTCGTAATGTGAAAGCAAAGCTGCACTATAATAATAATTAATTGTCGTAATGAAAAGGAAAGTCTACCATACTGTAAAAGTTAGCAATCTCACTGCAAGAATTTTGAACAGTGTAAACTGCCTGAATAATTAACTTGGACATGAAACCTAGAGTAATGCCTATTCAAAATTTGATCACAAAAACTGCCTCTGAATAACATAATATGGCCCTGATTGAATAAAAAAATCATAATATTTTCTCCTTACCTCTATTCTGGGAAAATATGGATAACAAGTTGCAGTACTGCTTTGTCTTGCGCGCCGCTATGCTAAAGCTGCAAATTACTGTATCTACACAGAGACATTCGAGAGGTGCAACGAGTTCTTTGTTCATTGCAAATCGAACTGTCCATCGAACATATTCGGTTGGATGATCCATTAAAAATAATTGTAAGAGAAAGGTTGGTAATAAAATGAAATTTGCGCATAAGTGACAACACTAAGTATTTTATATACTGTGAAAAAGTGCTCAAGGATATGCTAAGCACTGTTCTACAGCGCCCTCGCGCACATCAAAGATACTCTCTTAACTTCTGCGATACACCTTACAACATCGCTGCCCGCTCACATTCAATTCCGATACCAAAGTTATAAATAAATAACACCTACCACCGTTTGTGTTTTTGTAGATCGCGTTTTTAAGTCTATCTTGTCAACTGAAGATGATGAATGAACCAAACTGATTTACCTTAGGTTATCAGTCTTTCGAGTGGTTTGATGCGGCCACGACTTCGTCTCCTGTTCCAACCTCTTCTTTTCAACGTAGTGATTATGCCCGACGTGTTCTATTAAATGTCGGATATATTCCAATCTGACTTCCGTACAGCCTTCTTTTCTGCTACAGCTCCTTCTAATTCCATGAATGTTTTTAATGATGCCGTAATATACGTCACATCATTCTGTCCGCTCTTCTAATCAGTTTTAGCAAAGTATTCCTTCTATCGGCCATTCCGTGGATAATCTCTTCTTTTCTGTGCTTATGAGTCCACTTAAGTTTCATCATCCTTTTGTAGCACTACATGTTAATCTCTTCGATTCTCTTCTTTACCGCTTTTCTCACCGTACGTATACGCGTCCGTAGAGTGCTTTGTTCCAGACGTATGTTCCGTAATTTTTTTCTCAAATTAAGGAAGTTGTTTCATAGCACTAGATTTATTTCCACGAGAATTGGCTACTTCTTATGTGCTTCTCATGTCAGCCTTGTTCCGTCTGTGTAGTACCTGGTATCCACTTATGGTGTTCACTTGATCGCTAATCTCATTTCTAGCCAGGAAGTTTCATATCAGCGCACAGTCCGCCACAGAGCGAAAATTTATTCTCGTAATTTTCATTACCTTCAAATTTCTTTCGCTTACTCCCAGTCCATTTGCTATTGTCATTCGATGGTTCATTACATTCAACACAACATGTAGTTCTTCCTCACTTCCGTTGACTATAGAAATAACAGTAGCGAATCATACCATTGATTTCATTGAACCTGAATTTTCATCCCACACTTCAACCTGTCGTTTTAATTAATAATCGCTTCTTCGATGTAAAAGTCGAAAAGTGGGGGCTACCTTTTAGGCTTCTTCTTCCCTTTCTTCTGTTTTGTCATCAGTTTCTCGCTAGTTTGATACGGCCAGCCAAGAATTCCTCTCATATTAGCCTCTTCATTTCAGAGCAGCACTTACAAAGTCCACAACTATTTATTGGATGAATTCAGTCTCAGGCTTCTCCTACAGTTTTCACCCTTTAGAGCTCCCTGTAGTACTACGAAAGTTGTTACCTGATGTCTTAACGCTTTTCCTATCATTCCGTACCTTCTTTCTTGTCATCACGCTCCATCTGTTCACTTTCTTCTCCGATTCTGCGTAGAACTTCTCCATTCCGCATCTTATCAGATCACCAAATTTTCAACATTCTTCTGTTGCACTACATCTCCATTGCATTACAGAATTCATTACATTTGTCTACTTTGTAGTCATCAGTTTAGATGCTGAGTTTGTCGTTAATCTCATTTTTTCTACTCCACCTAACTTTCATCCTTCTCTGTCCATATTCTATACTCATTAGAGTGTTTATTACATTCACCGGGTCCTGTAATACTTCTTCACTTTCACTGAGAATAGCAATGACATAAACGAAGCTTATCGTTAACAACCTTCCATTTTTAATCCTAATCACACACCTGAGATTTTCATTTATTTCCGCCAATGCTTCTTCTAATAACAGGTTTAAAAGTAGGGAGGAAGACTTCATCCCTGTCTATCACTTTTATAAAGCGACAATTTCTGTCTTGCTCTGCCATTCTCATTGTCACCCCTTTTGTTCTTCTACATATTGTATAGTATACGTCCCTACAGCTTTTATCTATTTGTTTTGAAAATTGCAAACATGTCGCCCCATTTTACGTTGTCTAACGCTTATTGTAGGTCAACAAATCCTATCACGGTTTCTTGATTGTCGTTGCGTCTTGTCTCTGATTTAATGTGCAGTCTTAGAACGGCATTTCTGGTACATTTACATATCGTAAATCCAAAATGATCGTCATGAAACACACCATAAATTCCTTTTCTGTTTTTCTTTACTTAGATACATGAACTGATATGCATTCTTTATTCATCTCCCAAAGACAGACATAAAATATAGTTGAGGAGCAACATGTGCTGCACTAAAGAATATTACCACAGCGGAATAACGAGAAGCTGAACAGAACGACTTCAAATTAATTGTTCAAATTTATGTTTGACAATACCCCACAGTGTCGCTGCAACTGAGGCGAACTCAAAAAATCAAACACGTATTTGCACGTTCGTTCATGATTTCTTTCGACTGGAGAAACGAAATTGGGCGTAATATTTAATACTAAAAAAAAGTTGAACTGAATATTTGTTATATGAGATGTTCCAAATCCTGCTCCTAATTACCACTCACTATCAAAACAAACTGCTTACGACGTTCGTGGAGCATTAAATGAAACAAAAATCTACTTGTGATCAGTTTAAAATAGTGCCAAAGTGGGCTATGAGCAATAGCGTAAATTTACCTGAGAAACTGTGTCACTTAAACGTGTGCATAAACTATGTACTTGTTAAGCAAGGAGCGAGTTCAAAAGCTGCGAGAATTGAAAAGTAGTGAAGCAAAACTCACTTGCGCTCGGACTACCGTTCAATTTAAATTTTGCCAGGGCCAGATCGCAGGTTTTCCTTTTTTCTCTTTATTCTAATTAAAGTTTTGGAAATAAAATAGGTAACGCCGTTTGTCGGGCTTTTCCCTCCAGTTCGCGCATGGCCACATTTCAATTGAGCATTGGTAAGGAATTGCAAATGTTATTGAACCTCGTTACTGTACCGATAAATGAAGAAACAATTAAGAAGAGACACTGACTTCTTTAATTTTTTACTTGTATGTTGGTAGTGTTGTTTGACAGATTCTTTAATACGTTCTGTGTTTTTGATATTTCTGCAAGTGAATTTTACGCGTTGTAACTACAATCAAGACCAAATCCGAAAACATGGTCGTCAATGAACGACAACACTTAGAAAAAAGCTACGTTTATTACGAACACCAAAGTACGGACAGAACAGAACTGATTCCAGGGATATTGCTGCTATTTATACAAAAATCGAATATTTCAGAATATTAAAACATTAGAAACTTAAGAAATTTTAAGAACCTACCAGAAAAAGTAAATACTAAATAGCAAACAGGAAAGGTAAAGGCACCAGAGAGGCAGCGCTGACGTTGTGCATGATAATGGAAGAAAAACTGAAGAGAAATCAAGACACCTGCATAGGATTTGTCGACCTGGAAAATACATTGCTCAATGTAAAATGGTGCAAGATGTTCGGAATTTTGGGAAACATAGAAGTAAGCAACAGAGAAGAATGAGTAATACACAATATGTGCAAGAAAGTAGAGAGGACGATAAGACTGGAAGACCAAGAACGAAGCTTTCGGTTGAAAAAGGCGGTAAAACAGGGTCGCAGTCTACCATCCTTACTGATCAATTTATACACGACGGAGGTAAAGGAAACGTGTAAGAGCGGTATTAAAATTCATGCGGAAAGGACATCAGTGACAAGTTTCGCTGCTGACAATCCTAATATCGGTGAAGAATAAGAATTACGAGATTATAGAAGGGAATGAACAGACTAGTGAAAACAGAATATGGACTGACAGATCACCTAAAACTAAAGTAATGAAAAGTAACAAAAATGAGAACAGCTAGAAACTTAACATCAAAAATTGTACCCACAGGGTAGACGAAGTTAGGGAATTCTGCGCCCCTGCAAGCAAAATAACGCAAGACGGACGTTGCAATGGGGAGATAAAAAACAAACTATTGTAGCCAAAGAGAGCGACCCTGTCCAACAGAAGTCTGTTTGTATTAAACACAGGCCTTAACTTGAAGAAGTTTCTGAAAACGCACGTTTGGGGCACAGTATTGTATGGTAGAGAAACATGAACTGTGGAAAAACCGGAACCGGAATGAATCGAAGCGTCTGAAGCATGGTACTACAGGAAAATGCTGGAAAACAGGTGGACTGATAAGATAAGGAATTGCCAGGTTCTCCACAGAATCGGCGAAGAAAGGAACATATTGAAGACATTGCGAAGAAAAAGGGACACGATATCTGGACATATGTTAAGACATTAGGGAATAACCGCCATGATTCTAGAGGGAGCTGTAGTGGATAATAACTGTAGGGGACGACAGAGACAGGAACACAGCCAACAAGTAGCTGAGGACGTAGGATGTAAGTGCTAGTCTGAGATGAAGAAGTGTTAGGGCAGGAGAGGTATAGAGAAATTTGTGGCAAACCGCGTCAAACCAGTCAGAAGATTGAGGAAAAAAAACGCTGGTAATTGTATTTGAACTGGAGATCGTCAGCACGCCAACATCGACGATAATTAAAGCTGCAATACTTATCTTTAATTTACAGTGTGTTCGACTGTACTTGTTCGGCGTTGCCTTCCCACGATGTGCTAATCTAGTGTGGATCTTTCACGGCTGTGCAGCATAATACTAAACCATATTCTTACACAATAATTAAATGGAGGCTAAGATATTTCTAAGAATGGCTGCAGTACAAACATAAAGGACAGTACAGTCAGGCAGTCTTTTTGTAGATAAAAGCTTTTTGAGAAGTAATCATTGATTGTATTGCTTCCAGTTTAAATAGACAAACGTTATGGAAGTAAGCTTCCAATATCACTGAAGTCCGCCTGCTTAGCTGACTGGTAACGTGTTTGCCTCCAATGCACTGATCCCGGGTTCGATTCCCGCCGGGTCGGAGATTTTCTCCGCTCGGGGACTGGGTGTTGTACTGCTCTCATCATTTCATCCTCATCATCGGCCGCAAGTCGCCCAGTGTGGCGCCGAATGACGTAAGACTTGCAATTGCCGGCCGAACCTGACTGGGACATCGCAGCCAACGATGCCATACGATCATTTCATTTCATTTCATCACTGCCTAAAACATTTACTGGTCATTACGACAGCTGTTTCGGAAGATTTCCATATTACTACGTCTACGTATGTATAACATCTGGTGTGATCCTATCTGGTGACTGTTTACGTGAAATTCCAAAAATATCGATTTCACGTCGATTTTGTACTGTTTTGTGCAGTGTGGCGCAAGATTCTGATATAATACTGTAGATACATATGCGATCAAAAGTATGCGAAAACCTGGCTGAAAATCACTTACAAGTTCGTGGCGCTCTCCATCCGTAGTGCTGGAATTCAGTATGGTGTTGGCCCACCCTTAGCCTTGATGACAGTTTCCACTCTCACAGGCATACGTTCAATCAGGTGCTGGAAGGTTTCTTGAGGAATGGCAGACCATTCTTCACGGAGTGTGACCTGGCATGATTCGGCGTTCCAAAATATCCCAAGTGTGTTCTATAGGATTCAGGTCAGTCCATTACAGGGACGTTATTGTCGTGTAACCACTCCGCCACAGGCCGTGCATTATGAACAGGTGCTCGATCAAGTTGAAAGATGCAGTCGCCATCCCCGGATTGCTCTTTAACAGTGGGAAGCAATAAGGTGCTTAAAATATCAATGTAGGCCTTTGCTGTGATAGTGCCACGCGAAACAACAAGGGGCACAAGCCCCCACCATGAGAAACATGACCACACGATAACACCACCGCCTACGAATTTAAAGTTTGCACTACACACGCAGGCAGATGACGTTCACCGGTCATTCGCCATACCCACCCCCTGCCATCGGATCGCCACACTGTGTTCCGTGATTCGTCACTCCACACAACGTTTTTCCACTCTTCAATCGTCCAGTGTATACGCCCCTTACACCAAGTGAGGCGTCGTTTGGCATTTACCGGCGTGATGTGTGGCTTATGAGCACCCGCTTGACCGTGAAATCCAAGTTTTCTCACCTCCCGCCTAACTGTCATAGTACTTGCAATGGATCCTGATGCACTTTGGAATTCCTGAATGATGGTCTGGATAGATGTCTGCCTAATACGCATTACGAACCTCTTCAACTGTCGGCGGTCTCTGTCAGTCAACAAACGACGTCGGCCTGTACGCTTTTGTGCTGTACGTGCTGTACGTTTCCACTTCACTATCACATCGAAAACAGTGGACTTAGGGATGTTTAGGAGTGTGGAAATCTTGCGTACAGACATGTGATACAAGTGACGCCCAATCACCAGACCAAGTTCGAAGTTCGTGAGTTCCACAGAGCGACCCATTCTCCTCTCTCATGATTTCTAATGACTATTGAGGTCGCTGGATATGGAGTACCTGGCAGTAGGTCGGAGCATAATCCATCCAATATGAAAAACGTATGTTTCTGGGGATACTTTTGATCACATAGTGTATTTCCTTTAATTTTTGACAGTTCACAGCATAGATGTGTGTGAACTGTCAAAAATTACGGGAAATAACTACAGTATTATATCAAAATATTACGCCACATTGTATAAAACAGTACGAAATCGAAGTGAAATCGATATTTTAGAATTTCACGTGAAATATAACGAGATAAGTCACCAGGCACAGTCACATCAGATTTTAAATATACGTCAGGACAACGTAGACGTACTTGAAAACGAAAATCAACCGTAACAGCTCTCGTAATATTTAGTAAATGTTTTAAGCAGTGATAGAGGAACCTTACTTACAATGTCCTCTCAAGACATATATTTCACTACAGGCTCAACCATCAAGAAACGAATGTTATGGTAGTAGTGCAAGACTGCGAGATTAGTTACTGAAAACAATTCATCCTGCTTGTTATTATGATGGTCGTATCCCTGTTGGAGTCTCCGAGTAGGACGAACGTCGTCAGATTGCATTCTTCATTTTCATTCGGGACCACTACGTGGAGTGATGGTATCCGACGGCACTGGGTATATAAGAGAATCACCTCTGATCCGTCAAATCCTGTCCCACTCGCGAATAGTTCGTGGGAAGAATGATTGTCAGCAAGCCTCTGTATTGACTCTACTTTCCTGAATTTTCTCCTCGTGGTCAATATGCGAGATGTACAGGGTGTTTCAAAAATGACCGGTATATTTGAAACGGCAATAAAAACTAAACGAGCAGCGATAGAAATACACCGTTTGTTGCAATATGCTTGGGACAACAGTACATTTTCAGGCGGACAAACTTTCGAAATTACAGTAGTTACAATTTTCAACAACGGATGGCGCTGCAAGTGATGTGAAAGATATAGAAGACAACGCAGTCTGTGGGTGCGCCATTCTGTACGTCGTCTTTCTGCTGTAAGTGTGTGCTGTTCACAACGTGCAAGTGTCCTGTGGACAACATGGTTTATTCCTTAGAACAGAGGATTTTTCTGGTGTTGGAATTCCACCGCCTAGAACACAGTGTTGCTGCAACAAGACGAAGTTTTCAACGGAGGTTTAATGTAACCAAAGGACCGAAAAGCGATACAATAAAGGATCTGTTTGAAAAATTTCAACGGACTGGGAACGTGACGGATGAACGTGCTGGAAAGGTAGGGCGACCGCGTACGGCAACCACAGAGGGCAACACGCAGCTAGTGCAGCAGGTGATCCAACAGCGGCCTCGGGTTTCCGTTCGCCGTGTTGCAGCTGCGGTCCAAATGACGCCAACGTCCACGTATCGTCTGATGCGCCAGAGTTTACACCTCTATCCATACAAAATTCAAACGCGGCAACCCCTCAGCGCCGCTACCATTGCTGCACGAGAGACATTCGCTAACGATATAGTGCACAGGATTGATGACGGCGATATGCATGTGGGCAGCATTTGGTTTACTGACGAAGCTTATTTTTACCTGGACGGCTTCGTCAATAAACAGAACTGGCGCATATGGGGAACCGAAAAGCCCCATGTTGCAGTCCCATCGTCCCTGCATCCTCAAAAAGTACTGGTCTCGGCCGCCATTTCTTCCAAAGGAATCATTGGCCCATTTTTCAGATCCGAAACGATTACTGCATCACGCTATCTGGACATTCTTCGTGAATTTGTGGCGGTACAAACTGCCTTAGACGACACTGCGAACACCTCGTGGTTTATGCAAGATGGTGCCCGGCCACATCGCACGGCCGACGTCTTTAATTTCCTGAATGAATATTTCGATGATCGTGTGATTGCTTTGGGCTATCCGAAACATACAGGAGGCGGCGTGGATTGGCCTCCCTATTCGCCAGACATGAACCCCTGTGACTTCTTTCTGTGGGGACACTTGAAAGACCAGGTGTACCGCCAGAATCCAGAAACAATTGAACAGCTGAAGCAGTACATCTCATCTGCATGTGAAGCCATTCCGCCAGACACGTTGTCAAAGGTTTCGGGTAATTTCATTCAGAGACTACGCCATATTATTGCTACGCATGGTGGATATGTGGAAAATATCGTACTGCAGAGTTTCCCAGACCGCAGCGCCATCTGTTGTTGAAAATTGTAACTACTGTAAGTTTCGAAAGTTTGTCTGCCTGAAAATGTACTGTTGTCCCAAGCATATTGCAACAAACGGTGTATTTCTATCGCTGCTCGTTTAGTTTTTATTGCCGTTTCAAATATACCGGTCATTTTTGAAACACCCTGTATGTGAGGAAAGTAATATGTTTTTCGACTCCTCCTGAAAAGTGCTGTCCCGAAATTTCAATAGTAAATCTCTCCGTGAGGCACAACGCCTCTCTGGTAACGTCTGCCAGTCGAGTTAGTCTAGCATCTCCGTAACGCTCTCTCGTCAGCTAAACGATCCCGTGACGAAACGCACCGCTTCTCGTTGCATCTTCTCTATCTCCTCTATCAGTCCTACTTGATAGGGATCTCAGATAGATGAACAATACTCAGGAATCATGGGAACCAGCGAGATGTAACCCATCCGATGAATCTGAGTCTGGTATCTGCTTTTCCCACCATCTGTTTTATGTGGTAATTCCACTTAAGGTCTCTGGATAGTTACGCCTCGATATTTTACGGTAGACGCTGTCTCCAGCTATTTGTCATCAATAGCGTAGCTGTACAGTAGTTGATTTCTTTTCCTAAGTATCCCAATATGTCACATTTATTTACATTCAGGGTCAATTTCCGGAGCCTGTACCATTCATCATTTCTCTGCAGGCCGTTATGCAAATTCTTATTATCTTCTGGCGTTGCTACATTGGTACAGACAAGTGCATCATCTGCGAGTACCATTAAAGAGCATCCGACGCTTTCTACTAGATCATTTATATATATTGTAAACAGCAACGGTCCTATCACACTTCCCTTTGGTACTCCTGATATTACCTTTACATCTGTCGGTTTTGTTTCGTTAAGAGATACGTGTTGATATCTGTCTGCAAGAAAGTGTTGAATCCAATCGCAAGTCTGCTCCGATACTACGTAAGCTCGTATTTTTTTCATTAAACGGCAATGCGGGACGGTGTCAAATGCCTGACTGAAATCAAGGAACACGGCACCAACATGACCGCTGTTGCCCACTGCGCTGTGGATCTCATGGAGGAACAGAGCGAACTGAGTTTCGCAGGATCTCTGTTTGCGAAATCCATGTAGATTTTTAAAGAGGAGATATTCATTTTCCAAAAACGTAATAATTCTTGATCATAAAGCATGTTCCATAATTCTACAACAGATTGACGTCAACGATATAGGTTGTATAGGTGGATCGGTTTTACGGCCTTTCCTAGGAACGGGAATGACCTGCGCACTTTTTTGCAGTCGATAGGTACCTTTCGCTGCACAAGCTGTATGTTACTGCTAGAATGGGAGCAAGTTCTTTCGCATAATGTTTATAGAATCTCATCTGGTCCTGACACCTTTCCACTACTAAGCGATTGTAACTGCTTTTGAATTCCGCGATCAGTTATCATTCACAAGTCACATTTATCCTTTATTCGCTCAAGTAATCAAATACACGAAATTGTCAGTACTTAACAGGAAACATAATATCAGTAAAAGACAAAAATCGTTACGAAAAATAAACTGATTTACAGGAAGCTGTTTCATGGAATGTCATCTAATGTTATGAACTTATCAGAACGTTACTATTCGGCAGTTCTAGCTTCTGTGGTTGAAGCTAGTTATTGTATATCGCAGTGTACTGAAAATAAGTAGCTAAAATTGGCATAGTCCTTAACTACGGAAACTACAAACTATAGCGCAACGTTCCATCCCATTTGATGTATGGAAAAGCTGAGATTTATGTTGTAATAGTGTACTTAATATTTCGTAGGCTGTAAAGTAGAGACACCTCTCTGCTGGAATTGTGATTTCGCGCTCGCACGAAAACGTCTTTCACTCACCAGACACAACTTATACACTCCTGGAAATGGAAAAAAGAACACATTGACACCGGTGTGTCAGACCCACCATATTTGCTCCGGACACTGCGAGAGGGCTGTACAAGCAATGATCACACGCACGGCACAGCGGACACACCAGGAACCGCGGTGTTGGCCGTCGAATGGCGCTAGCTGCGCAGCATTTGTGCACCGCCGCCGTCAGTGTCAGCCAGTTTGCCGTGGCATACGGAGCTCCATCGCAGTCTTTAACACTGGTAGCATGCCGCGACAGCGTGGACGTGAACCGTATGTGCAGTTGACGGACTTTGAGCGAGGGCGTATAGTAGGCATGCGGGAGGCCGGGTGGACGTACCGCCGAATTGCTCAACACGTGGGGCGTGAGGTCTCCACAGTACATCGATGTTGTCGCCAGTGGTCGGCGGAAGGTGCACGTGCCCGTCGACCTGGGACCGGACCGCAGCGACGCACGGATGCACGCCAAGACCGTAGGATCCTACGCACTGCCGTAGGGGACCGCACCGCCACTTCCCAGCAAATTAGGGACACTGTTGCTCCTGGGGTATCGGCGAGGACCATTCGCAACCGTCTCCATGAAGCTGGGCTACGGTCCCGCACACCGTTAGGCCGTCTTCCGCTCACGCCCCAACATCGTGCAGCCCGCCTCCAGTGGTGTCGCTACAGGCGTGAATGGAGGGACGAATGGAGACGTGTCGTCTTCAGCGATGAGAGTCGCTTGTGCCTTGGTGCCAATGATGGTCGTATGCGTGTTTGGCGCCGTGCAGGTGAGCGCCACAATCAGGACTGCATACGACCGAGGCACACAGGGACAACACCCGGCATCATGGTGTGGGGAGCGATCTCCTACACTGGCCGTACACCACTGGTGATCGTCGAGGGGACACTGAATAGTGCACGGTACATCCAAACCGTCATCGAACCCATCGTTCTACCATTCCTAGATCGGCAAGGGAACTTGCTGTTCCAACAGGATAATGCACGTCTGCATGCATCCCGTGCCACCCAACGTGCTCTAGAAGGTGTAAGTCAACTAACCTGGCCAGCAAGATCTCCGGATCTGTCCCCCATTGAGCATGTTTGGGACTGGATGAAGCGTCGTCTCACGCGGTCTGCACGTCCAGCACGAACGCTGGTCCAACTGAGGCGCCAGGTGGAAATGGCATGGCAAGCCGTTCCACAGGACTACATCCAGCATCTCTACGATCGTCTCCATGGGAGAATAGCAGCCTGCATTGCTGCGAAAGGTGGATATACACTGTACTAGTGGCGACATTGTGCATGCTCTGTTGCCTGTGTCTATGTGCCTGTGGTTCTGTCAGTGTGATCATGTGATGTATCTGACCCCAGGAATGTGTCAATAAAGTTTCCCCTTCCTGGGACAATGAATTCACGGTGTTCTTATTTCAATTTCCAGGAGTGTAGAATATATAGAGCTAACTTCTGTCGGACTGTATGTGGGGGAGTATTTCTAATTTTGTTTCTTGAAACAAAATTTTAAGAGTGAAATTACATGACAGAAATAATTTCAAAATCTTTCAAATTTCAAATGAAAACAGGATAAAACTTGGTTACAAATTTATTACTGCCGAACTCGTAATTAAATAAGGCTACTATTTTACAAAAAATTGTTTTTCTGAAAAATTCTTTACAGGGTAAATGATTTTATATGAAAACTTCTTTTAGTTGATATTTTACGATAACTGTTTTTCAGTTGTTTCTCCTCTACATTGTGCCTCCCTGTTCACATAATACACATCAAGTTGTCCCTAGACTTCTCTAAATGATCTATTCACTGGTATTCTGGTATTCCTTACAAATTTACATTCAGTTTTACCTTACATTCGACACTATTTTATTGTCCTTCTGTTGTGTAAGAAGTTTTCTTAGTGTGTATATGGCCCTAAAATTGTGTGGCGTCCATATTATTCAAGTATCATTCTTCGCACAGTCCACACTTCTGCCTCATGCATATTTGCCTTGTAAACACAGTTTCATCTCAACTTCGAGTTTATACTGTATCTTTCATATTTTTTCAACATACTCCTTTCTTTACATTATCAGTTACATATATTAATTTCATTTCCTCTTTTACTTTTGCTCCTCCAAGGAAGTAACATAACCAAGAATGTAACTTACTGCTCTTCTCAAATGCCACAAAAAATTGAAACGTATCTTCATGAAAAATATTACGGTTAAAGTGAAAATCAACATCCTTAGCAAATATCAGATTGAAACAATTTTCTGCACGTATTAAAAGAACTCATAATATTTACTCTATGCCTCTCTTTAGAATCTCACGCAAATCTAAATCTAGGAAAAATCATTGTCTTACAAATACAAGATTTCTCATAGTTAGCATTGGTACCTGTTCCTTCTCTTAATATTATGTGCAATTGACAAGCAAACCACTGTGCTTCTCATAACCCTTCACAATTTTATAAACTCTAAAATAAGATAAAATTGCACTGCACATAGTAAAATCAAGTTACTCTCTACAGAATTTCTTCATCATTCTCTTTCATTCTCAGGTTAATCATGTTAACGTTTCTATGGCCATTCAAAGTTGCTGTTGAAATCCATTAAGTCACCACCCTTTCTACAAAAATCATGCCATATCTATCACTGTAAAAACAAAAATTTCTTCCTACATCCCTTCATCTCTTACTTCAAATATCTGGTTTCCCTATGAAAATGTAGTCACCTTCAGTTGCCACATCTCGTGTCAGTTATCACATTACATCCATCATTGGGGTCTATATATTTGCTACCTCTTATCCCAGCAAGATACAGCAATATTTACCTCGGTACTTCAGGATCCACTACTTTTCTACCACAAAACATTGCACCTCTCTATGCCAATTAGTCTTCCTCCATGATCCATTACTTCATCGTCAAATACTTATGTTCCGCCAAAATCTCTTAATATTTACTTCCAACTGATTATACCTCATTCTCAATAGCTAACTGCCTGATAGCGAAGAGCGTTACATATAACAGACACTGTTCAGAATGACAGGAGAGAAATACTGACAACATGAAAAGGAAGTTAACTGGTTTTGAGAATGAAAACAGGGTCCAGGTAGGCTGTATTACTTTTTTATTATCTATGTGATTGGCCGGTTTCGATCTTTGGTCATTTTCAAGCACGCATCTTAAGCTCTAGCTTCACATTACGTTATGTTATAAAGTGAAATGAAGCTGGAGGCTGTCACAGGTAGTTTCTTGTTTGTGTAGTATACTGCACTGTAGTTTCAGTGATCTTTAAATATGCTTCAAATGCAAATGCAAGTTAGAGTTACTGTCGTTATCCCTTCCATTACAAACTGGTATTGTTTTAGAAATCCACATTAATACTGAAAGTGCAGTTATGTCGCCAACAACACTCTGATGCTATGTCAATATTTTTAACTGCTAGTGGGTAAAAGCGCAAAGGTTTGCATGAATTACTTCTACACACATCAGGGCAATATATTTCAGTGCAGCAGTGAATTAATAAAGTTCTCAGGGATTTCACTTGGAAATCAATTCGTTTGTATATATTGTTCCCAATATTCACTTTGCAACCAGTATGTGAATATAATTATAATCCGTGACTGCTGTAATCGCGAATATGTTAAGCTGAACATACTCATCAGCATACGTCCGATATGACCTCTGTTTTTACGAAAAAACAAGAAATTTTGTTATTAAACATATACCTCTTACCTTGGACAAAGATTGAATGAACGTTTTCATAAGTAAGTAGGCTCAAAGAGCCATAACTGACAAAATTAGTTAGGTGGACAGCAATGGTAGCCAACGATAGAGGACTGAATCCACGTAAAACTATCTTAAATATCTCACTTGAGGGAACTGTATTACAAATAAAAGACGTTTATTTATAATTAACAAATGTACTGCAACATCCTGAGAGGATTAAGTAAATAATTAACACAATTATTGTTAACAGACCTGTATTTTAATAAGAGCTATTACAATCACGTCTGTCTAAGCCAGTGGTAATCTTAAGAGACCTAGAGTCAGACTTCGGTCGCTGGACAAAAGAAGGAAGGAATAGTAATTATTAACGTCTTCTGAGTCAGAATCACTAATAACACAGTCATACGTAATCGTTCATCAGCATCACTGATTACCTTTTATCACTTGCTTCACACGATTCATTTCGATTTCGTTTCCTACAGTACTTTCAGTGTATTCTGTCAGTTTTTTCAGTAAGTCCTTACCTGGAGACAGTACAGAGCTTCCAGCTTCAATTTACATTATTAAATTACAATATGAAATGAAGCTGAAAGCTTAAGACATGTACTTCAAACTGACCAAAGGTCAAAATTGGCCAGCCGCACAGATAATAAAAAAAATGCAGCTTAACTGCACCATACTTTTGTTATCACAACATGTTGAGGCTGCAGACGTCCACAAAAACAAAATTTATAAAAAAATTTAAAGTTAAGTATAACTGTTAACAACTCCAGTACCTGGTGATCATTAATCACCTACCATTGCAAAGAATACAGTGCACTCTCAGGTCCTACTCTTGATGTAGATATCGTTTTATACTCCTCCAACTCTTCTTGCTTTCCACAATATCTTATGGGAATATACTCCCTTTCCTCAGATGTCAGTAATTTTGCTTAGCAAAACTTTCTCCTCGTTTTTACAAGCAGATTCAACAATACTGATCTTTCATTCAACTTCATACATTATGAAATAACTACCTGGTATCTGATTACTTCAATCAGCCACAAAAAAATCTGATAACTCATATTACTTGAAGAATGTTTATTTTTTTATCTCAAATGTAGAAATTCCTTCCTCTATCTTTGTGTCAAACAAATGAAAACGCTTCTCCCACATCTGCTTTAAAACAGAAGTTTGATGTTCTACTTTTTCATTAATTTCCAAATTTCAACTTTATAAGCTGACAAGCCAAACTACTCATGCTAAAAGGTTGTAGATCAGTTTCCTTATTGAGATTATCAGATTATTGTCCGAGATCACTAGAAATCTATTTTACCTTCTGATCAAGACGCTGACTGAGATTACTGTCGCCCGCATCTCGTGGTCGTGCGGTAGCGTTCTCGCTTCCCACGCCCGGGTTCCCGGGTTCGATTCCCGGCGGGGTCAGGGATTTTCTCTGCCTCGTGATGGCTGGGTGTTGTGTGCTGTCCTTAGGTTAGTTAGGTTTAAGTCGTTCTAAGTTCTGGGGGACTGATGACCGTAGTAGTTAAGTCCCATAGTGCTCAGAGCCATTTGAACCATTTGAGATTACTGTAATGCATGGTAATTCAGGGAGAATGTCACATAAGTTGTGAGGTGATTCTATAACTGGAACAGGTTGAAGACTACACACATTCATGAATGAATACGAAGAGAAATGTATTACTTACCAAACTGCTGTGTAGGCACTGTGGTGGACAGAATAATCGTGGATCAGATGACTGTTCCGTACTACAAGAGGTGTGGAAGTTCTCCAAGAGATAGTAGCTCTGTGAAATTCCACCAAGGCAACAGCTGCAAACATACCCACTGTGCAATCATGGGCTGGATCAGTGAGCAGACGTGTGACCATGTGCGTTCGTGATGTTGTGTCTGTGAATACCAACATGCTGTGTACGTTCACCAGTACTGAATATGCAGACGTGTTGTTCGTGTATGGATACTGCAATGGCAGTGCCCGTGCCGCTGTATAGAATACCAAAGACGTTTCACTTATTGACGAACCCTTATGTCACATTATTTCCTAGTTGTTTTTAGACATTACGTGAATCTGAAACAATACCAATTGTACATGTAACATCAGAACCTGAGGCCACCAAGTCAGTTGAGGAAAGGAAAGACATTATGGTAATGGCAAAAGGAGTCCCATCATCAACAAACGGCGCATTAGCTGTCAGCTGAACATTCCACAAACATGAGTGTGGCGTACGTTACATTCTGATGGCTTGTATCCATTCCATGTGTAGCTCGTGCAACATCTGCATCCGGGAGAGTCAGTAAGGAAACAACAATTTTGTGCATAGTTGGCTTCATGCAGAGATGTCGTGCAACACACGAATGTTCAGGAATTAAATACCTTTTCTTATCTCACTGTCGCCGGGATTGTCCATCACGCAATTCGTTTTGACTACGCACCAACTGCACAAGAGCAACTTCTTGCAACCTCCTCTCACAGCGTTACGAGCAAAGCTGTAACGGATGCCAGTTGACCATGAAAGGAGAAAGAGGAGTGAGCTGAGGGGCTGAAATGTGAGAGCGGTCTTTTGCATGAATGCAATGGGCACCTGGCTTAGAGAACTAATGGCAGAGGAGTACAACATGAAAATTCTCATGACCAGAAACGACAAGTGTTCCAACGTACGAGGTGATTATATAGAGAAGGGAAGAAAGTTTCAAGTATGTAAAATAGTGGTATTTTCCTATAATAACGGTCTTTATTTCCTGAATGACTCTCGTATAATCCGGGATGAACAGAAACACCTTTGTTCTCCACCAAAAAGCATTTTAATTTTCTTTCTTGCTTTTCCAGTATTTCCTGGATCTCTTCCTCATTTTCCTCTATTTTATTCCCTACTGCTTCAATCTCCCAGGTTTCATGCTCATTTCTTCCCTATTTCACATAATCCTTTAATAATTTCCTTTTTCCTGCCGTATCATACTAGAATGCCATCCCTTTCCACGGGCGTCAGGTTATTCTTCGCCGTGAATTGAATACTTCATATCCTCCCATTCATATCCAAAATCAAAGAACACTCAACAAATTCCAACTTGCCTTTACATTATTGAAGCAGAATAACTATACCTATCGACGTCTCAAATCTTAACCACTTCAATTACGTACGACAAGACACAATGACACAATTAATTTTTGTAGATAACGTTACTGCACTTTTGATATATTTCTTTAATTTCCCTGTGGTGACAATTATTTGAATACGAATGATTTCCTATCAGATATAGTCTCTATCCCTTTCCCAGTCACTACACATAGATCACTTCCACTGTTAGCTAAACACAGAAACTCTGCTTCCTGTACTACCAGGTGCATTCAAGTTCTAAGGCCTCCGATTTTTTTACTAATTAACTACTAACCCGAAATCGATGAAACTGGCGTTACATCTCGACGTAATCGCCCTGCAGACGTACACAATTTTCACAACGCTGACGCCATGATTCCATGGCAGCGGCGAAGGCTTCTTTAGGAGTCTGTTTTGACCATTGGAAAATCGCTGAGGCAATAGCAGCACGGCTGGTGAATGTGCGGCCACGGAGAGTGTCTTTCATTGTTGGAAAAAGCCAAAAGTCACTAGGAGCCAGGTCAGGTGAGTAGGGAGCATGAGAAATCACTTCAAAGTTGTTATCACGAAGAAACTGTTGCGTAACGTTAGCTCGATGTGCGGGTGCGTTGTCTTGGTGAAACAGCACACGCGCAGCCCTTCCCGGACGTTTTTGTTGCAGTGCAGGAAGGAATTTGTTCTTCAAAACATTTTCGTAGGCTGCACCTGTTACCGTAGTACCCTTTGGAACGCAATGGGTAAGGATTACGCCCTCGCTGTCCCAGAATATGGACACCATCATTTTTTCAGCACTGGCGGTTACCCGAAATTTTTTTGGTGGCGGTGAATCTGTGTGCTTCCATTGATCTGACTGGCGCTTTGTTTCTGGATTGAAAAATGGCATCCACGTCTCATCCATTGTCACAACCGACGAAAAGAAAGTCCCATTCATGCTGTCGTTGCGCGTCAACATTGCTTGGCAACATGCCACACGGGCAGCCGTGTGGTCGTCCGTCAGCATTCGTGGTACCCACCTGGATGACAATTTTCGCATTTTCAGGTCTTCATGCAGGATTGTGTGCACAGAACCCACAGAAATGCCAACTCTGGAGGCGATCTGTTCAACAGTCATTCGGTGATCCCCCAAAATAATTCTCTCCACTTTCTCAGACCGACTTGTGCGAGCCCGAGGTTGTTTCGGTTTGTTGTCACACGATGTTCTGCCTTCATTAAACTGTCGCACCCACGAACGCACTTTCGACACATCCATAACTCCATCACCACATGTCTCCTTCAACTGTCGATGAATTTCAATTGGTTTCACACTACGCAAATTCAGAAAACGAATGATTGCACGCTGTTCAAGTAAGGAAAACGTCGCCATTTTAAAGTATTTAAAACAGTTCTCATTCTCGCCGCTGGCGGTAAAATTCCATCTGCCGTACGGTGCTGCTATCTCTAGGACGTATTGACAATGAACGCGGCCTCATTTTAAAACAATGCTCATGTTTCTATCTCTTTCCAGTCAGGAGAAAACAAATCGGAGGCCTTAGAACTTGAATGCACCTCGTCACAACTGAATAACCGGCTGTCCTGTGATATCCACACTACTACACTGAGACGTCAAAGAAACTGGTATAGATATGCGTATTCAAATACAGAGATACGTAAACAGGCGGAAGACGGCGCTGTGGTCGGTAAAGCCTATAAAAGACAAGTGTCTGGCGCAGTTGTTAGATCGGTTACTGCGGTTAAAATGGCACGTTATCAAGATTTAAGTGAGCTTGAACGTGATGTTATAGTCGGATCACGAGCGATGGGACACAGCATCTCCGAGGTAGCGATGGAGTGGGGATTTTCCCGTACGACCATTTAACGAGAATACCATGAATCCGGTAAAATATCAAATCTCTAACATCACTACGGCCCGAAAAAAAAAGATCCTACAAGAACAGGACCAACGACGACTGCGGAGAATCATTCAGAGTGACAGAAGTGCAACCCCTCCGTCAACTGCTGCAGATTTCAATGCTGGGCCATCAACAAGTGTCAGCGTGCGAATCATTCAAGGAAACATCATCGACATGGGTTTTCTGAGCCGAAGGCCAACTCGTGTACCCTAGATGACTGCACGACACAAAGCTTTACGCCTCGCCTGGGCCCGTCAACACCAACATTCGACTGTTGATGTTTGGAAACATGTTGCTTGGTCCAACGAGTTTCGGTTCAAATTGTATAGAGCGGTTGGAAGTGTACGGGTATGGAGACAACCTCATGAATCGATGGAATCTGCATGTGAGCAGGGGATTGGCCAAGCTGATGGAGGTTCTGTAATGGTGTGGGACACGTGCAGTTGGAGTGATATGGAACCCGTGTTACGGCTGGATACGACTCTGACAGGTGACACGTACGTAAGCAACCTGTCTGATCACCTGCATCCATTCGTGTCCATTGTGCAGTCCGATGGAATTGAGCAATTCCGGCAGGACAATGCGACATCCCATGCATCCAGAATTGGTAGAGAGTGGCTCCAGGAGCACTCTTCTGAGTTTAAACGCTTCTGCTGGTCGCCAGACTCCCAAAGCATGAACATCATTGAGCATGTCTGGGAAGCGTTGCAACGTGCTGTTCAGAAGAGATCTGCCCCCTCGAACTCTTACCGAATTATGGACAGCCCTGTAGGGTTCATGGTGTCAATTCCCTCCAGAATTTCTTCAGACATTAGGTTAGGCGAGTCCATGTCAAGTCTTGTTGCGGCACTTCTGCATGTTCGTGCGGGCCCCACAGGATATCAGGGACGTGTATAAGTTTCTTTGGCTCTACAGTGTATAAACTTCCGATTCTTCCAGTAAACTGCGCACAATTTCTCGTCTCTCAAAATCTTCTTCTTTTGTAGGCGCCACACATATATTTGCAGAAATGCTTTTACCATGCTTAACATGTCCGCTGCTCCTGGTCTCGCGGTAGCGTTCTCGCTTCCCAAGCACGGGGTCCCGGGTTCGATTCCCGGTGGGGTCAGGGATTTTTCCTGCCTCGAGATGACTGGGTGTTGTGTCGTCTTCATCATCATCATTCATCCCCATTACGGTCGGAGAAGGCAATGGCAAACCACTTCCACTAGGATCTTGCCTAGTACGACGGTGCGGGTCTCCCGCATCGTTTCCCTACGCTCCGTCACGGAGTATGGGACTTCATCATCATGCTTAACATTAGCCTACTGATCTACTAACAGCAAGCCAAAATACCTTATTTCATCTACATTCTCTTTCCTAACTTCCTCAGAGTTTTCTTCATTTTATCCTCTTTCACGTCCTGTGGCGTAGTGTCACACATCTCCGTCCGAAAAGGCTTTGGAAGATCCGGCGGTACCAACCAACGGCCATGTCATCTCCTGCCAGTAGGCGTTACTGCATGCAGGTATGGAGGGGGGCATGTGGTCAGCATACCGTTCTGCCTGTCATAGTCAGTTTTCGTGACCGTAGGCGCTACTTCTCAATGAAAACAGCTCGTCAGTTGGCCCCAAAAGCGCCGAGTGCACCCCACTTGCCAACTGTGCTCTGCAGATCCGAGTAGCCACGAATCAAAGTGCAAGCCAAGTGCGACAGCCTATAACTTCGTTTACCTGACGCGAAAAGTTGTTACCCATGCAGCAACGCCGTTGGCAGTGCCACACATCGCCTTTACAGAATCAAACAGAAGTTAAGATAACCTACATCCTGAGCCGACAGGTGTGTCTGTCTTACAGACAACGAAATATTAAGTACATTGTTACATTCTAAAATTCATCTGTTCCATATTATGAAGTGGGATGAAACTTCCTACGGTACTCTGTATTATGTATAGCTGAGGACTGCGTTAACTTTAGCTGGGTGTCTTCATTGCTTTCTGAGGTACAGGAAATTACTTAAAACATAAAAATTAAAACTGTCATAAATCATAAAGTTTCTGGTAAGTTCATAAGTATTAGTTGACATTCCGTGAAAATTGTTAATGAAATAACTAGCTTCACAGTAACAAGGAAAAATAGTTTTCTGTAAAACGCTTCATTTTTCTAATTTTTTTCTGATAAATATTGCCAGTTTCAAGTGTCTGGTTATCTAATTGAATGAAGGTATAAATGTGATGTATGTGACATGAGGTTATTTGCAACTGTAAGGAAGTGAATATGTGCAGTTGTAAGGAAGTAAGTGTATTGAAGCATGAGAACGTGGATCTGTGTAAACTGCATGAGTCACATACAACAGGAAAGTTTGTATTTTGTAAACTGCCAGTTTACGGTACTAGTAAAACTAGAGACGTATATCGACAATTCACTCATTTAAATAGAAGATTACTTTGAGTTAATTTTTGTTTCTCTGAAACATATTATTTAATGGAAGTGGTTTAAAATAATGTTGTAAAATGATTAATGCAGAACGGACAACGCTGGATGCTATAGTAAAATTTGAAAGCTGATTGGTTACGCTTGGATGCACACCGTTTGCACACTGTGGTAAGGCGAGCACTAGCGCTACGAATAAAGGTCACAGTGGCCAGCTTGCCCAGCGATCAGACGCGCATGCACTAAAATCTACATAAAAGTTTCAATTTTGATTAATTGTGAGATTGTGGAGAGTCGGAAGGTATTACCTCATGAACGTAAATGACGAGTATGCAAATTCCGGATATTTTGTGTGCACTATAATTTCATTACGAATAACTAAATTTCCGTGGTGTGCAATTCCAATCTTAACCGCGAACTTCCTGAGTTCCGAGTCAACAGTTACAGAGTATTGAACGAGCATTCGAATCACGGAAAATCGGTGTGTATTTTTTGCCTAAGTTCGGAGTGAAGCCTTATACTGGCTAGTAGAATGTACCAGAGATTTCATTCTACGACTTCATCTCGTTTGATAGCTATCCAAACCTGGAACTGCAGAACAGTCTTTTTGCGCCTTATATACGTTTCATAGGTCTAGTTTCTACTACAGCTCTTCTCACCAAGACTCATTTATCGTTTCTTCTTGGAAGGCGTGAGCTGAGAAGGAGTCCTCACACGGTAAGTGATAAAATGTGCTGTCATCAACAGACAGCGTCGTCGCACATAACAGTAATCGGGCCAAGAAATACACTCATGGAAATGGAAAAAAGAACACATTGACACCGGTGTGTCAGACCCACCATACTTGCTCCGGATACTGCGAGAGGGCTGTACAAGCAATGATCACACGCACGGCACAGCGGACACACCAGGAACCGCGGTGTTGGCCGTCGAATGGCGCTAGCTGCGCAGCATTTGTGCACCGCCGCCGTCAGTGTCAGCCAGTTTGCCGTGGCATACGGAGCTCCATCGCAGTCTTTAACACTGGTAGCATGCCACGACAGCGTGGACGTGAACCGTATGTGCAGTTGACGGACTTTGAGCGAGGGCGTATAGTCGGCATGCGGGAGGCCGGGTGGACGTACCGCCGAATTGCTCAACACGTGGGGCGTGAGGTCTCCACAGTACATCGATGTTGTCGCCAGTGGTCGGCGGAAGTTGCACGTGCCCGTCGACCTGGGACCGGACCGCAGCGACGCACGGATGCACGCCAAGACCGTAGGATCCTACGCAGTGCCGTAAGGGACCGCACCGCCACTTCCCAGCAAATTAGGGACACCGTTGCTCCTGGGGTATCGGCGAGGACCATTCGCAACCGTCTCCATGAAGCTGGGCTACGGTCCCGCACACCGTTAGGCCGTCTTCCGCTCACGCCCCAACATCGTGCAGCCCGCCTCCAGTGGTGTCGCGACAGGCGTGAATGGAGGGACGAATGGAGACGTGTCGTCTTCAGCGATGAGAGTCGCTTGTGCCTTGGTGCCAATGGTGGTCGTATGCGTGTTTGGCGCCGTGCAGGTGAGCGCCACAATCAGGACTGCATACGACCGAGGCACACAGGGCCAATACCCAGCATCATGGTGTGGGGAGCGATCTCCTACACTGGCCGTACACCACTGGTGATCGTCGAGGGGACACTGAATAGTGCACGGTACATCCAAACCGTCGTCGAACCAATCGTTCTACCATTCCTAGACCGGCAAGGGAACTTGCTGTTCCAAGAGGACAATGCACGTCCGCATGTATCCCGTGCCACCCAACGTGCTCTAGAAGGTGTAAGTCAACTACCTGGCCAGCAAGATCTCCGGATCTGTCCCCCATTGAGCATGTTTGGGACTGGATGAAGCGTCGTCTCACGCGGTCTGCACGTCCAGCACGAACGCTGGCCCAACTGAGGCGCCAGGTGGAAATGGCATGGCAAGCCGTTCCACAGGACTACATCCAGCATCTCTACGATCGTCTCCATGGGAGAATAGCAGCCTGCATTGCTGCGAAAGGTGGATATACACTGTACTAGTGCCGACATTGTGCATGTTCTGTTGCCTGTGTCTATGTGCCTGTGGTTCTGTCAGTGTGATCATGTGATGTATCTGACCCCAGGAATGTGTCAATAAAGTTTCCCCTCCCTGGGACAATGAATTCACGGTGTTCTTATTTCAATTTCCAGGAGTGTATATACAATAGTTTGGAACCGAAACCGAGACTGACGTTGCGATGTGGCGAAAGCTAGTTTGTTGCAGCGTAATGTGGTTGGACGAAAGCACCAAAACGATGGAGGAGGAAGCGTGATAACGCACACTGCTATGGCAGATTCTGGAGCAATGGGCCTGCCAGCAGCGCAATGCTGACGACATACGAGCATTCACCGAGCGACGGATCGGAATCTGGTGCAGGAGTGTGTGAAATTCCTACTCAGAGAGACAACACGCCACAACTGTAGCACACAAATATAGTTTGCTTTATTTTATTTCGTGCTTGTTGGTGTTAGAAGACCTACCAAAATGGAAAAGAATTGATTATGCAGCATTTAGTTATGAGGAAAAAGTCACGAACGCAAAATATCGTTTATTTAAAACGACTGGTTTTGGCACATACAGTAGACCATCTTGTGAGTTATTGCACCATTTTCTGGAGCTGGTGACATGCTGAGCAGCTGTCTGCTGTCAAAAGGATAAATGTGAGCAGCTATCGTCCTGACAATACGCGGCTGCTCAGCATGCCGCCAGCTCCAGCAAATGGTGCAATCAGTCTGAAGATGGCATACTGTATGTGCCGAAACCGGTCATTTTAAATAAATGATATTTTGTGATCGTGACTGTTCCTTCATAATCATCACAAGTAAGATCGTTCACACTCCCAACTATGTCGGTTAAACTCATAGACAATGCAGAAGTAGTAGAGGAAGGTAATGGGGTACAGTTGAAGCAGATAGATACTAATTTTGATTAGCTGCCTATAATGCAAATTAAGTAGGAAGTTGTGTATGAGGAAAATAAACAGTAAATATTTGCTGCGTTAATAGCGACCACGAATAAAAATTTTATGGAGGTCAACAAAAATTTTATGGATGTATATAAGAATACGGATCAACAATATGCAAGGTGATTCGGAAGGAATGTCACGTAATTTTTGAAGTGATACTGCACGTGGAAATAAAACGAAAAGGCCTATGAAAATGTGCCTGATTTTCGATCGTTGCAGAACTGGAGTAAGTTGAAAGCTACACACATCTATGAATGATTATGAGGACAAGCGTGAACACTACTTAGTGAAATGCTGTGTAGGCGCTGTGGTGGACAGAGTAATGGTGGGACAGATGACCGAGTCATCCTACAAGAGGTGTTCAAAAAGTACTCCATCCATCTCAATGCACTTGTCAATGCGTTCACGGTGTGTTGTGTTGCGCATCGAATATCTTCTCGGTGGACTTAAACGGCAGCAACAGCGCGCTGTGGCGAGTGACAAATTCTTCACGTGTATCCACCTTCGTAGCGTCCGCATCCCCCTTTCACAAGCTCCACAACATATGTTTGCTGGGATTAGGTCAAGTGATTGGGCAGGCCGGTTAATGGGTCCGCCACGGCCAATCCACAGTAGAGGCCAGACGGTATCGTTTAGTTGGCGTGGTTGCGGTTGTTTGTCTTCTTCTCGTATTGACTGGTGACACTCCGTTTCGCAAGTGTTGCCTGTCCGCTAGTGGCAGCAGCGGCGGTTATCAATATGTAGTAACTGTTGCCCTATCTTTTGGGTGACGTCGTTGTTTTGTCCGGGTCGTGTGAGTGTGTCAGTTTGGTTGGGGACTCAGGAGGAGGCAGGTCCGCACAGTGCCAGAACACGCCGGGACCGCTGGCAGCACGCATGGACTGCTGGATGGAAGGGCTGTGGTCATGAGGGTGCACGAACTCATCGTAAACCGGATCCAGCAAGCTTTAAGATGAGCACATTTCAATCCAAGTAGAGAAACATCCACCATTGTGACATCTCGTGATTCTCCAGTGACTTGGGTTCTTGTTGCTGCTTGTGGTGTCGCTGAGGCGAAGAGCAGCGAGTGGAGTGCTTGGGGAAGGCGGATCTGATTAGCTTCCTCGACTCCTCATTACTATTTACTGCATTCAACTTGTTACAATTTGTTTAGTTCAACCAGCGGTAATTTTGCTTGCCTGGTGGCCGCTAACACCCCAGTTACCTGCCCTGGGGGTTAGTGTATATAACGGCAGTGTACGTTTCGTTGCCTTGCTGCTGCTGTCCAGTAAGGTGGGTAGTTTTAACAGCTTTCTTGATCATAGGCCGGTTGGTGATTCTTCTACTCTGGTGGTAGTGATTCCTTTCTCGTTCCGGGCGCTCTAAGCACAGTATTCTGGGGACGTAGTGCAGACCGCCGGTTGCGGCTTTGACGTATTGTTCCATCGTTGCATTTGGTTTATCGAACGTCAGGTAGCTTCAGCAAGATTATCATCAGTCATTCGTTGGACTGCCACTAGTCTGAGTTACCATCTTGTGAAGTGAATGCAACTCTTGGCTGCCTATCTCATCGCTCGCAAAAGTGTCTGTTGCCGGACCTTCTCAGAGGTTGATTCCTGGAGCACCGTCTGGATCAGTTGCTTATTTTTTAATTAACTTTTGCTAATGTATTTGCTGTTTTACAGCAAGTTTCAAATTTTTTTATATGTTATTGCCGTTCCTGGCGTGTAAGGCCTTCAGCCATGATTGTGGTCATTTGCCTTAAAATTCTAATTTTATTTTGTACTTTAGCAGTAAGCCGTAAAACCTTAGCGGACTGATGACCTCAGATGTTAAGTCCCATAATGCTTAGAGCCAACTGAACCACCTGAACCTTAAAAAAACCTTATTAACTGTCATTAGTGGACTCTGATGCCTTCTGCTGTGTTTGTGGCGACTTACCTAAATATTTCAATAACTGTAAGTTGTAAATTGCAGCGAGTTCTTAAACAATTGTTAATTTATTGTCATTCCTGGCGTTTAAGGCCTTATGCCCAGATCACAGTGGCTTGCTTTTAAAACGTTGTCTACTGTATCTAAATTTAATGGTGATTTGCTAAATTGTAACCCACTGAAAACAGTATTATTTATACAGTTGTTTATTCCTTCATTAATACTGTGTGGTATTTTTATTTATTGTTGAGTCCGGAATTACTACTTTGAAATAAATTGGGTGTAACTGTAAGAGGCAACCAATAGTAGCTGATTACAGCCCCATCCATAATCGTAACCGAATACTGCTTTTCCTTGACTATCACCAGGTTTCAGTAGCCTCATCTAACAACTGCGCCAGACACTTGTCTTTTATAGGCTTTACCGACCACAGCGCCGTCTTCTGCCTGTTTACGTATCTCTGTATTTGAATACGCATATCTATACCAGTTTCTTTGACGTTTCAGTGTAGTTGTGTGGATGTCACAGGACAGCCGGTTATTCAGTTGTTAGTACAGGAAGCAGAGTTTCTGTGTTTAGCTAACAGTGGAAGTGATCTATGTGTAGTGATTGGGAAAGGGATAGAGACTCTATCTGATAGGAAATCATTCGTATTCAAATAATTGTCGCCACAGGGAAATTAAAGAAATTTATCAAACGTACAGTAACGTTATCAACAAAAATTAATTGTGCCATTGTGTCTTGTCGTACATAATTGAAGTGGTTAAGATTAGCTACGTCGATAGGTATAGTTATTCTGCTTCAATAATGTGAAGGCAAGTTGGAATTTGTTGATTGTTCTTTGATTTTGGATATGAATGGGAGGATATGAAGTATACAATTCACGGCGAAGAATAACCTGACGCCCGTGGAAAGGGATGGCATTCTAGCATGATACGGCAGGAAAAAGGAAATTATTAAAGAATTATGTGAAATAGGGAAGAAATGAGCATGAAACCTGGGAGATTGAAGCAGTAGGGAATAAAATAGAGGAAAATGAGGAAGAGATCCAGGAAATACTGGTAAACCAAGAACGAAAATTAAAATGCTTTTTGGTGGAGCACAAAGGTGTTTCTGTTCATCCCGGATTATACGAGAGTCATGCAAGAAATAAAGACCGTTATTATAGGAAAATACCATTATTTTACATACTTGAAACTTTCTTCCCTTCTCTATATAATCACCTCGTACGTTGGAACACATGTCGTTTCCGGTCATGAGCTCCAGAATTCTCATGTTGTACTCCTCTGCCACTAGTTCTCTAAGCCAGGTGCCCATTGCATTCATGCAAAAGATCGCTCTCGCGTTTCAGCCCCTCAGCTCACTCCTCCTTCTCCTTTCATGGTCAACTGGCATCCGTTACAGCTTTGCTCGTAACGCTGTGAGAGGAGGTTGCAAGAAGTTGCTCTTGTGCAGTTGGTGCGTAGTCAAAACGAATTGCGTGATGGACAATCCTGGCGACAGTGAGATAAGAAAAGTTATTTAATTCCTGAACATTCGAAATGTGAAACTGGCAGAAATTCATCGGCAGCTATAAGCTATGTATGGTGATAATGGAACGTACGAATGAAATATGGGAAAATTGTGTTGATCGTTAAACAACGGACGAACAAATGTGCACAATGAAACTTCACCTGGATGCTTATAGCTGGTCGCAGAAAACTTGAAGACTGAAGTCAACAACAGAACTCCGACGAACTGTACACGGTGTTTCCAGGAATTTCTCGGTCTTTGCTTGGTGAAACTGTCTCGTAACCTTTCCGATGTGACGAAGTTTGTGTACAATGGGATCCTCGGCAACTGAGGATCTCAGAGACTGTTCTCAGGATTGACTTCCTTAACGCAATTTCACACAGATGAAGACGCCTTTCCTGAACCGGTTGTAACTAGTGATGACACCTGGGTGTCTCACATCATCCCACAGAGCAAGCAGTAGTCACTTGATTGGTACCATCCTTCGTCATGCAAAAAACCGAGAAAATTTTAAACAGGCTCCCTCAACACGAAAGGTCCTAGTAACCGTGTTTTGGGATCGTAAAAGTGTACTTTTGGTGGATTTCGTGTCAAATGGTACTATGATCAATGCAGACTGATGTTGTCAGAATCTTTTAAAACTATGGCGAGCCACGGAAAACAGAAGGCGCGATATGCTTTCAGGAGGTACTGCGCTTCTTCGCGACAGTCCCCGTCCTCACTGCTCTTGCGGTTCAAGAACTGCTGGATCAGTTCGGATGGGAAATCTTTAATAATACACCCGTTTGTCCGGAGCTTGCTCCTAGAGATTTCCACCTTTGCCCTAAGTTGAAGGAGTTTCTGGGTGGTTAACATTTTGGAACTGATGAAGAATTTGAGAATGCGGTGACCATCTTGTTTAATGAATTGTCGGCAGATGAGTGTAACATGGAAATACTCAAGCTCGCAACCAGATACGACAAAATTAGAATTATATTAATACCTTCAGCTGCTGACGGGCATCGATATATAGGGTGTTACAAAAAGGTACGGCCAAACTTTCAGGAAACAATCCTCACACACAAATAAAGAAAAGATGTTATGTGGACATGTGTTCGGAAATGCTTAATTTCCATGTTAGAGCTCATTTTAGTTTCGTCAGTATGTACTGTACTTCCTGGATTCACCGCCAGTTGGCCCCATTGAAGGAAGGTAATGTTGACTTCGGTGCCTGTGCTGACATGCGACTCATTGCTCTACAGTACTAGCATCAAGCACATCAGTACGTAGTATCAACAGGTTAGTGTTCATCACGAACGTGGTTTTTCAGTCAGTGCAATGTTTACAAATGCGGAGTTGGCAGATGCCCATTTGATGTATGGATTAGCACGGGGCAATAGCCGTGGCGCGGTACGTTTGTATCGAGACAGATGTCCAGAACGAAGGTGTCCCGACAGGAAGACGTTCGAAGCAATTGATCGTCGTCTTAGGGAGCACGGAACATTCCAGACTATGACTCGCGACTGGGGAAGACCTAGAACGACGAGGACACCTGCAATGGACGAGGCAATTCTTCGTGCAGTTGACGATAACCCTAATGTCAGTGTCAGAGAAGTTGCTGCTGTACAAGGTAACGTTGACCACGTCACTGTATGGAGAGTGCTACGGGAGAACCAGTTGTTTCCGTACCATGTACAGCGTGTGCAGGCACTACCAGCAGCTGATCGGCCTCCACGGGTACACTTCTGCGAATGGTTCACCCAACAATGTGTCAATCCTCATTTCAGTGCAAATGTTCTCTTTACGGATGAGGCTTCATTCCAACGTAATCAAATTGTGAATTTTCGCAATCAACATGTGTGGTGGGCTGACGAGAATCCGCACGCAGTTGTGCAATCACGTCATCAACACAGATTTTCTTTGAACGTTTGGGCGGGCATGTCTTGATTGGGCCCCATGTTCTTCCACCTACGCTCAATGGAGCACGTTATCATGATTTCATACGGGATACCCTACCTGTGCTCCTAGAACATGTGCCTTTACAAGTACGACACAACATGTGGTTCATGCACGATGAAGCTCCTGCACATTTCAGTCGAAGTGTTCGTACGCTTCTCAACAACAGATTCGGTGACCGATGGATTGGTAGAGGCGGACCAATTCTATGGCCTCCACGCTCTCCTGACCTCAACCCTCTTGACTTTCATTTATGGGGGCATTTGAAAGCTCTTGTCTACGCAACCCCGGTACCAAATGTAGAGACCATTCGTGCTCGTATTGTGGACGGCTGTGATACAATACGCCAACCTCCAGGGCTGCATCAGCGCATCAGGGATTCCATGCGACGGAGGGTGGATGCATGTATCCTCGCTAGCGGAGGACATTTTGAACATTTCCTGTAACAACGTGTTTGAAGTCACGCTGTTACGTTCTGTTGCTGTGTGTTTCCATTCCATGATTAATGTGATTTGAAGAGAAGTAATAAAATGAGCTCTAACATGGAAAATAAGCGTTTCTGGACACATGTCCACATAACATATTTTCTTTCTTTGTGTGTGAGGAATGTTTCCTGAAAGTTTGGCCTTACCTTTTTGTAACACCCTGTATATCAACGGGGACAGGTGAAAATGTTCGCTCCGACCGGGACTCGAACCCGGGATCTCCTGCTTACATGGCTTATGTGCGGATGCACATATATTCCGCGAATTCTTACGGGACTTGGTAAGAATGTCTTTCACGAGTAATAAGTGTCTTGGGGTGGGACACTACAAATTTAGTGTGCGAACATAACAGGTGAGCATGTGGGTCTCGCGAGAGGTGTGCGCGAGATAGTCCCTGCAGTCGCACTATCCTCTGTGCCCTCGATGGCTCAGATGGATAGAGCGTCTGCCATGTAAGATGGAGATCCTGGGTGCAAGCCCCGGTAGGGGCACACATTTGCACCCGTCCCCGTTGATATGTATCAACGCTGGTCAGCAGCTGAAGGTATTAATATAATTCTAATTTCGTTCTAGACGGCTGTAGGTCATCGGACATGTCCGAAAGAACAGACACCATGTCAATATAAGAGATACGAGAAATGTTTTGATGCCGAAGATGGTCATGTAGAGAAGTGAAGAGCGCTTCATGTGTGTAAAAGAATTATTTTTTCAGTATATACTGCGTGTTCAATTTTGAATAACTAGACGTTCTTTATGTTCTGGATGATAATAGCTTGAGTCTTATAGCCTAGCAGTAGTTGTTGTGCATTTCACCTCCTGAATAATGCGTTAAATAGTTTCAAAACATCATCTAGCGAAATACGCATAATTAAATAGGTTACTTTATGTACAAGTGATTAATTCCTTTGAAAAACTGTAAAAGTTAGCCAGTTTCTCATATAGGTTTGTATAAAATAGGTTGCTGAGACCAGCACATAGGACAAAATATTTTATCAACCACCGGAGACGTCATGCTACTGTCGTGTAACAGCGTCTTTGTCTTGATTACGGACTCATTTCAGAGAGGATGTGATTCTATAAGTTTCGACAGGAACACCACATTCCGCTGAAGCCACTCACTGAACCTTAGATTCCATAAAGCTTCCACTTTTTGGGATGCCAAGTCATACGTTTAGTCGCTTCTCTAAATAGTCCGCACCCTGAAAGTCGCTTGTTCCTTCGGCACTTTCATTTATTCCCATTATGTGATGTTTCTAATAGAACGCAATATACAGGGTGAACATTAATAAAACCGACAAACTGCAGAGTCGGATTCCTGACTGGAAACTGAGGAAAAAGGTCCTTTGAACAAGTGTCCGGTTATGGACGGTGTACATACAACTACAGCAAATCGTCCTGGAGCACAGAATAGAGCTGCATTGATCCACCTGACAACAGATGTTCAAAGTGGCCTCCACGCGATGCAATGCAAGCGCTCACTCCTTCGCACGTTCCGCCCTTCATCCGAACAGCGTCACAGGAGTCGTGAATACGCCGTCTACACCTCGAGATTTGGTTTATCATACACAACGCTTTTCAGATGCCCCCAGAGGTAAAAATCCAAGGGATGTAAGACCGGTGGAAAGTTTTTGTTGAGGTGTCGGCGAACTGTAATGCGGAAGTGGGGTGTTGTTTCTTCATGCAGAAACCACGTAATCTGTCAGACTGCCAAAGGTACATCTGAAATAGCCCAGGCAGAGTATTCCGCAGAAAGTCCACATACGTTCCTCCGTCGAGGCGTTGTGGAATAATAAATGATCCGTGCTACCTCTCAGCCGTTTCCACCTGCTTTGCCGCACACGAACACAATCTCGGCTTGTTGCCGACATGAATACCGGAGCATTCAGCAGCTTACAGTACGCTTCGTCAATCACGCAGCCTGCAACACACAAAGAAAATACGGCAGGTGGGCAGAGAACCTTGCTATCGTCAACGCCATCTACCGTGACAATGACACATTTCCTGAAACATGTTCACAGCACCTTTTTTCCTCCATTTCCATTCACGAATCCGTCTCTGCAGTTTGTCGGTTTTATTTACGTTCCCGCCTGTATATCTTTACAATACTTTACGCCACTCTTATGCAACCAATTTTGATTAATCGATACAAGCACTGTAGCAACCTCTTTGCTTGGACTCTGAAGCAATTTTACCTCTTTGGAGAGTCGGGTTGTTTTTGACCAATCGCAATCGTTCGCGGGTTGCAGACCATGAGGTCCTTCTTGTTTAAAAGCCATTTCGCGATTACATTACGATTGGAATGTACTCTATATGCTGTTCCGCGATCCATGAGATAATTGTTGTTGCAGCTATGTCTGGAGTGAAGATTACCTTTCCCTAGTGATGATCCATGTGGTTTTAGAAATTCTTACACTGAATGAAAAATTGGGTGAAACAATTTCAGTTCACGTGCTGTGGTGAATCTTAATTATTTCAGTGTGGTTAGAATGGCAATGCTTGCTTAAGATCACTCCGCGAGTAGGAATCAGTTCGAGTGCTTGCACGTTTAAAGCCGAGAAGCTCGTAGGATGCTTTTACTTTGATAAGGCTTCCGTGGCCACTTGTTGACAAACTGCCTATTGGCTTCTGTCTCGGGTTCTTCGGCCGGCAATGGAGGGTCAAGCTTTGACAATGCCAGCCACTCGTGCTGGCGAAACGTCAGAAAAATCATTAGATGAACGTCGGCCGAAGAACCCGAGACAGAAGCTAATAGGCAGTTTGCTTGTACTTTGTTGAATTTAAGCTGGTTATAGGATCGTATGTGATATTTTCACTTTTTCGAGTTCCCAATTCAGTCGTGTTACTTTCTCCTGAAGTATAAAATAGTTTTCAAAATCATGAGCTGAAAATACACTCCTGGAAATGGAAAAAAGAACACATTGACACCGGTGTGTCAGACCCACCATACTTGCTCCGGACACTGCGAGAGGGCTGTACAAGCAATGATCACACGCACGGCACAGCGGACACACCAGGAACCGCGGTGTTGGCCGTCGAATGGCGCTAGCTGCGCAGCATTTGTGCACCGCCGCCGTCAGTGTCAGCCAGTTTGCCGTGGCATACGGAGCTCCATCGCAGTCTTTAACACTGGTAGCATGCCGCGACAGCGTGGACGTGAACCGTATGTGCAGTTGACGGACTTTGAGCGAGGGCGTATAGTGGGCATGCGGGAGGCCGGGTGGACGTACCTCCGAATTGCTCAACACGTGGGGCGTGAGGTCTCCACAGTACATCGATGCTGTCGCCAGTGGTCGGCGGAAGGTGCACGTGCCCGTCGACCTGGGTCGGACCGCAGCGACGCACGGATGCACGCCAAGACCGTAGGATCCTACGCAGTGCCGTAGGGGACCGCACCGCCACTTCCCAGCAAATTAGGGACACTGTTGCTCCTGGGGTATCGGCGAGGACCATTCGCAACCGTCTCCATGAAGCTGGGCTACGGTCCCGCACACCGTTAGGCCGTCTTCCGCTCACGCCCCAACATCGTGCAGCCCGCCTCCAGTGGTGTCGCGACAGGCGTGAATGGAGGGACGAATGGAGACGTGTCGTCTTCAGCGATGAGAGTCGCTTCTGCCTTGGTGCCAATTATGGTCGTATGCGTGTTTGGCGCCGTGCAGGTGAGCGCCACAATCAGGACTGCATACGACCGAGGCACACAGGGCCAACACCCGGCATCATGGTGTGGGGAGCGATCTCCTACACTGGCCGTACACCACTGGTGATCGTCGAGGGGACACTGAATAGTGCACGGTACATCCAAACCGTCATCGAACCCATCGTTCTACCATTCCCAGAACGGCAAGGGAACTTGCTGTTCCAACAGGACAATGCACGTCCGCATGTATCCCGTGCCAACCAACGTGCTCTAGAAGGTGTAAGTCAACTACCCTGGCCAGCAAGATCTCCGGATCTGTCCCCCATTGAGGATGTTTGGGACTGGATGAAGCGTCGTCTCACGCGGTCTGCACGTCCAGCACGAACGCTGGTCCAACTGAGGTGCCAGGTGGAAATGGCATGGCAAGCCGTTCCACAGGACTACATCCAGCATCTCTACGATCGTCTCCATGGGAGAATAGCAGCCTGCATTGCCGCGAAAGGTGGATATACACTGTACTAGTGCCGACATTGTGCATGCTCTGTTGCCTGTGTCTATGTGCCTGTGGTTCTGTCAGTGTGATCATGTGATGTATCTGACCCCAGGAATGTGTCAATAAAGTTGCCCCTTCCTGGGACAATGAATTCACGGTGTTCTTATTTCAATTTCCAGGAGTGTATGATGTTCCTAACGCTTGTCACGAATCTGAATCTAGTACCTGTAAATTTGCGTACCCATGTGATGGTATAAAAACATTTGTGTTCCTTCCAGTATAACTGCTTATCAATCCACTTCATTCGGATTGATTTTGACATATCCCCTATCATTCCAAGCATTACAGCACTAGAGCATGAAACGTTTCATGGGCGTCTTGTTGAAGCACAGCCCTCGGAGTGTATCGGAAATCGATCACAGAATTCCAATCTCAGAAGACATTGATACAAAGTGACTTTTCTTCACATGCCATTACGTTCCAGAGCCTGTCAAAGCCATTTCGCTGACTGCTGATCGTTACGTTTCATGCCGATCGATATTACAAATTATTACGATGCTAGATGAAAGCATCGTTCATGAATTACAATTTGAGTGGGATGGTTTCCAAACGCTTTATATTCTCAGAATGCAGTTACAAAACTAAGGAAACATCCTCATCGTCCCGATGGGTACATAAGCAGGAAGCTAACAAATGTTCGGCATAAATCACTGTCATTTACGGAACAGTGATCATAGCGCAGTACTCAAGTATTTGCTACGCATCCCTATTACTCTTCCATGGTTCTGAACTATGAAAGAACATATATGTGCGTGCGTGTGTGTGTGTGTGTGTGTGTGTGTGTGTGTGTGTGTGTTCACCTTTACGAGTCACGTTTCTGCCTCCATGCGGGGAGCCTGCGTTCGATTCCCGGTACTGCCAGCGAGTTTTCCTTGGTAGGATGACTGGTACGGGTTGCACTCAGGCTCGTCAGACCAGCTGGGGAGCTACTAGACCGATTAGTAGCGGTTCTAAGCTCAAGAAACCCGGCAACGACAGGGAGTGCGGTGTGCTGACTACATGCCACTCCATACCGCATCCAATGACACCATTGGCAGAGCATGGCGGGGTTGTCGGGCGGGACCGATCGGCTCGTCTAGGGACAGAACGTGGAACGTTACTTTTGTCTCTCTTGTCACAAATCAGATATTTCCAAATTATTTTTCTAGGGAATGAGAATTACACATTTCGCGTTCCTTGAATGTTTCAGAGCTTCATTATCGCTACTTATGGAAGTAGTTCTTACTTTTTATCACAGCTCACGTCATTCAACTTTGTATGTGATTAAGATCGAGTGAATTTACTGGCCAGTCGAGATGGAAAAATCTGCCCAAGTGTTCGTCAAACCAGAAAGATATTCTTGCAGCCCTGAGAATACAGCAGTTGTGTGTTGGATTAGGGGAGGGTCCACAGGAGACTCATCATGAAGATGTACAAGAAATGGCAACACGTCCTCACAGAGAATACTGCAAAAGACATCCTGCTAGTCAGATAAGTCACTGTCTTGATCATATGCTACTCTTACTAACACTGTTTACCACTTTCAGCTTTGCAGCTACCATGAGACGCATGTAGACGTCTACTCAGTGCACCGAGCGAGGTGGCGCAGTGGTTAGCACACTGGACTCGCATTCTGGAGGACGACGGTTCAATCCCGTCTCCGGCCATCCTGATTTAGGTTTTCCGTGATTTCCCTAAATCGTTTCAGGCAAATGCCGGGATGATTCCTTTGAAAGGGCACGGCCGCTTTCCTTCTCAATCCTTCCCTCACCCGAGCTTGCGCTCCGTCTCTAATGACCTCGTTGTCGACGGGACGTTAAACACTAACCACCATCTACTCTGTGCCGGCCGCGGTGGCCGAGCGGTTCTAGGCGCTTCAGTCCGGAACCGCGTGACTGCTACGCTCGCAGGTTCGAGCCCTGCTGTGGTGTCACCGCCAGACACCACACTTGCTAGGTGGTAGCCTTTAAATCGGCCGCGGTCCATTAGTATACGACGGACCCGCGTGTCGCCACTGTCAGTGATGGCAGACCGAGCGCCGCCACACGGCAGGTCTAGAGAGACGTACTAGCACTCGCCCCAGTTGTACAGCCGACGTTGCTAGCCATGGTTCACTGAGAATTACGCTCTCATTTGCCGAGACGATAGTTAGCATAGCCTTCAGCTACATTTGCTACGACCTAGCAAGGCGCCATTACCAGTATAGATATTGAGATTCTATTAATGTATCATCAAGAGCGATGTTCTACAAATGTGGATTAAAGTTAAGTATTCCAGAAGCTACGTACTTTTCTTTATAGCATTCATTACGTATCCTGTTTCAGACCTCACGCCAGCCTGCGTGAGTTTAAGCGCGTGCCTTTCGGCTGCATCTCATTGTGTCTAGGCTGTCTTGTCTAGACACAACACCTGCCTCGGGCATGGATGTGTGTGATGTCCTTAGGTTGGTTAGGTTTAAGTAGTTCCTGGTTGATATATATTCTGGTTCATAGAGATCCTGGTTCATTTCATCCCGAATGAGTGGACCCATGATATGGCATAGAAATATCACAGGATAATCGCTGATCGTCGGGCAATAGAACGCTTCTAGTCAGACTCTGTCCAGTTTCTATGTTGTCTGGTCCTTCGAAGACTCGCTGCTCCACGCACCACAGTGAGTAACGGCATTTTGACAGGTGGCCGACTGCAAATGTATGTACAGTTTCATTTGGGATGTTCACTCACAAATTGGCTCAAAAGGTCTCGCATTCTCTGACAGCAACAAGTCCTGTTGAATTTTAATGAAATGATCTGACACTTGTCTTCGGTCTTTGTCAATCAGGATACTTTTACGGTCGGTTTTCTTACGCCGTTTCATTTAATTTGATTTATTCATCCAGGGATCATATCATAATGATACTGGATTTTTCAGCGTATGCAGTGACAATAAACAGCTCAAAAATGTGCATACTGAGTTTGTGTATTGTCTAAACAATGTCATCTGTGTTGAACATGGACAGTTTTGTTAGTTGTCGATAGCTTCTATTTCAATACGTTTTCAAGTGTAACTGATTTTCGATAATACTTCTTCTTAATCTGGTTTCGCTTATCGATTATTGGTGTGCAGGAGAGTAATAACGTAACATTTAGTCAATTAACATTTATTCCTCAGTACATTAGCATGTTGTATGTTGGATCAGTTTCTCACATTTGAAAACGAAACTTTTCTGAGAAACAATTTTTTAATGTCAGAAAAAGACTGCATCACACATAACGCTAATATTATCATTTCAAAAAATGTTCAGATGTGTGTGAAATCTTATGGGACTTAACTGTTGAGGTCATCAGTCCCTAAGCTTACACACTACTTAACGTAAATTATCCTAAGGACAAACACACCCACCCATGCCCGAGGGAGGACTCGAACCTCCGCCGGGACCAGCCGCACAGTCCATGACTGCAGCGCCTGAGACCGCTTGGCTAATCCCGCGCAGCTTATTACTAAGCATATATGTTAAATTTCAATTACATAACTGTTTTGAGACAAAAAACCGGAAGATGTTCCAAGGTACAACACTCTCCCCTGTGCCCTACCTAGTAGACTTCTTCCATATTATTTGATTTATTTATCCTCGGATCATATCACATTGATACTGGAGTTTTCACTATAATCCAACGACAGTAAATAGCTCAAAAATTTACATTTACGTAGAATGTGAAAGTATGCCTTGCGACAATAGGACAGACGGTCAGCTGTGCACATGATTAAGGAATCTACCAGCATTCGCCTGAATGATTTAAGAAAGTCAGTGCAAACCTAAATCCGGATGGTCACAAAGAGAAAAAGCTCCATCCTTCCAAAAGCGAAGTCAGCGACTTAACAACGGAGCTACCTCATTCAGCTGGTCTCTATTGTTCAATAACTGGCAACACACGAGCGGATTTTAGCGACGGTCTACGGTTATTTCCGGCGGATTCTTCAACATCTGCAGCCCCCTCGCCCCCCCCCCCCCTATTCGTTGTAATAATAGGGGAGGCACAAACTTGAGGCTGTTACCTGCATTTCTGTGAACTGGCTATTCAGCCCGGCTGCAGGTACTCATACATGCGAATTTTGCGATAGGCCTCGTTCGGGAAGTCCACGAGTTTTCAGCGAACCCGTGGATGACGCGCACTCCAGCAAAACAGCGTGCTCACGTCGGCTACACTGCAAACCTTCTCACACCATTCGGTAAAAACAATGGTTTTTAGCTTACTTACTGCTTTATACCTAAGCTTCATAATGAAGTCTATTATTTCATTAATGGATATACTAATTATGATATTTTCCATGTAACTAACACACAGCATGAAAGTCGAATACATTGCGATGAAAAACAGGGTTCTCTAAGAATTCGCGTTTAGTGCACTGTAGACAATATAATGGTTCATATGAAATGTAGCTAGAATATTGAATTTTTCTTTAGACTTGGGAGGAGGACTGTATCTGTCACGATTGTGAAGAAAATGTATTCTGAATAGCGGACTAATTTGCGGTCACATTCAAAAACCTACGATAACATTCAATAAGTACTGAAACACTTTTTTTTCTCGACTAGTTTCGTTCGAAAAAATGCGGAACTTTTTGTGAGGCGTCATGAGATATTCCCGTTTCAGCTCCTGTAGTTTCATGATTTTTTAGGAGGTGGCAGCGCTATACATAGCTTTCAAAATGGCGTCTGCAACAGAGGTGTGTTCCAAGCAGAGAGCTGTTACTGAGTTTCTTTTGGTGAAACATCCGCTTGCTGGCCGGATGTACACAGCTGTGATCCTGCAGTGTTTGAACGTGCGGACACTCTCATTCGATCACAATCTAACAACTCGCTGCACAACTGGACGTCACTGCCGGAAGTGCTCTTCCACCAGGTGGGGCACACAAAAGTGTATGCCCTTAGGTTCCTCGCCGCCTCATGAGAGAACATAAAGAGAACAGAAGGACCATCCGTCCGCAACTGCATGCAGGTTTAGAGGATGATCGAGACAATTTTTTGTCGAACATCATCACATGCGAAGAATCGTGGGTTCATCACTTAGAACTGCAAGTAAAACGGCAATCCTCGAACTGGCGCCGGCGCCGCAGCACTTCTCCTCCGAAGAAAAAATTCATCGCCACACCCTCAGACGGTGAAGTTATGACGACGGTCTTCTGAGACCCTGAAGGAGTTATTTTGTTCGATGTCATCCGTCACGGCTCAGTGATCAACTTGGAAATGTATTGTGCTGCGCTCAGGAAACTGAAGAATCAACTACAGCGGTTTCATCCTAACAAATATGTAAACGAACCTCTCCTTCTCCATGACAGTACAGCGTCTCACACAAGTTTGCTCACCCGAGAGGAGCTCACAAAATTTGGTTGGACTGCTCTTCCTCATCCACCCTACAGCCCGGTCCTCGCGCCTTGATTTCGATCTGTTCGGCCCAATAACGCTGCACTCCGCAGGAAGCAGAATGCTCATGATGCAGCACGACATTGTCTCCGACGTGGATCAGTAGAGTGGTACCAAGCGGTAAGGTGACGTAAGACCGTCGCATTGAACGAAGATTATGTTAAAAAATGGAGTTTTATAGCCAAAAGAGTGTGGAATAGTATGGTGTATTGGAATCCTGAATAAAATCAACATGCTTTCAGCAAAATGTGTTTCATTACTTATAGAACGTTCCTTGTAGAATGAAATAGTCCTAACACCCCTTATGTCTCATAAACGGTTTGAGATGTCTAAACGAGACATTGGCAAATGATAGCAGGTAAAGAGGAGATCATTTAGCCGTATGGTAGAGATTCAGCTCTTGCTTATCCACTGCGATAATCAGTAGCTGTAGATTTTTGCAATGGAACGATGAAATTTTCTAAGATTCATCTATGGCTGGCGAAATGAAAATTTGTTGGCTTTGCGACAAAATAAGGGAAGAAATTACACGCTTATTTCTACTCTGAGAATGTGCTCTTCCGTAATCTTATGAAGTGATTAGTTCTGAGGTCCTCGTTTAATAAATTGCTTTTTAGGATTCTGTAGCAACTGCAACTACATTAGGATGTTGGAGAGGTGACGTTCTGTAAACTCCACATTTTTTCACCAGAAGAAGCAAATTATAACATGGCAACAAAAGAAGTGTAGGTGATACACAAAACTGGTCGCTGATGAATTAGTTGTTTTCAGCTGACAGAAAATTTTAATATAAATAAACATCTTTTGTAACGAATAGTTTTTAGATGCAGACATCAAGCCAGATCGTAGACATGTTTTACTATGGACCACTGATGATTTTTTATTTCGATAAAACGAAATCCAATTGATAAAAAAATACGCACTTTGTTATAGTTGCAAAGACGACTTTCAAATATCTTTATAGATTTTTCATTTGTTTATTTATTCTTCATAATTACAGCCGATTATCTGAAAAGCTGCTGCTACGGTCGCAGGTTCGAAGCCTGCCTCGGGCATCGATGTGTGTGATGCCTTAGGTTAGTTAGGTTTAAGTAGTTCTAAGTTCTAGGGGACTGATGACCTCAGAAGTTAAGTCCCATAGTGCTCAGAGCCATTTTTTTATTACAAAGTGTCTTACTAACTGTTCTATAAATAATCATGAAACAAGACTCAGTTTTGACTTGCATTTACCATGAAAAATCTAACAAAAATTCCAAACCAGCATTTTATAGCAGAGAATAACATTCTGCAATACATTTCCCATGGTGATGAAAAAGGTTACTGAAATGGATCTATTTAAAAATGCAGGTAGCAAGTTCTTGATAAGTATTTAAGGAGTACCGACAGTTAATAATGAACGGGGATATCTTCAACATATTATTACATTACACTGATGCAAAACTACAGAAAAATCGTGTACGAAGATCTAGAGAACATGATAGCAATGGCTTCTTCCTGAATTCAACATCTCTCCCTCATCGTTACTTTACTGTTTTAGAGATGCGAATAATATTTTGCTAGGTAAGCTTACTTAACGCATAGCACCACGAAATTTATTGGTCTCGTACACATCAGACAAGAAGACTAGCACAAATAAGAGTCTTGGCATTAATTTCCCTGTCGCAGTTGTAAGCTAGAAATTTTCTTTTACTTTAGCTCACAGTCTAGCTGACTATGGAGTCGTAGAGATGCGAATAATATTTTGCTAGGTAAGCTTACTTAACGCATAGCGCCACGAAATTTATTGGTCTCGTACACATCAGATAAGAAGACTAGCACAAATAAGAGTCTTGGTATTAATTTCCCTGTCGCAGTTGTAAGCTAGAAATTTTCTTTTACTTTAGCTCACAGTCTAGCTGACTATGGAGTCGTTGCAGTTTTTCATAGGTTTTTACAAATAAGTGATCTAACTTATACTTTTTATAGACATACGCCGTACGGTATACATGTTTAATTTTCAACAGAAGTAACACAATCCTGAGCATCAAAAACATCATGCAGTCTCTAACCGCAGACGTTGAAACTACTGTAATGGTATCAGATCGTCAACAGTCTTCGGTACGTTTCCAGTTCAGAAAAGGGTTTCTTAGGTCTTGGGCTGAGTTCATTAAATGAATGTCTGTTCCGCACGAAGAAACAGACACCATTCCTATGTAATATATGACCCTGGCAGCATACCGATCTTTCAGTGCAGATGCAAATTAATGTCCGGCCTCTCGCGGGAATGCAGTAGGACTGAGAGCGAAGAGGAGTAACGGGCAGCGAATATTACGGTTTAGCATGCGGCAAATGGAGATCTGGGTCGGACGGGAGACGTGCTCAAATAGCCGAAGCAGCCCAGCAGCTGGGGTCTGCCGGGCATGAAACGTAATATCATAGTGTCGCCTTTTCTGCACGGGAACAGTGACAGCAACATACTGCATTTTTCTTTCAGACGACCTGCCCGGGCCTCGTCTACATGACGAGAGGATCAATTTATAACCATTCGTATCCAGCCGCGGATGTGCGGCCTTTATGTTGGTTACGTTATTTTTCGTTATTGTACAATGCGTTGTCATTGTTTTTTTTACCACAATGACACAACTTCGCAAAATGACATAAATGTGTACCTCTCTCTACCAAGAACAAAAACAAAAACAAAAAAGAAACATTCGTTCTCAGCCACGTGTATGAGGCCATAATGTTTGCTCTGCCGGGAGGTCTTTTTCCCTGTTTTTATTATTATGCGTTACGTTCATATTGTTTTCTTCCCAATTGAACTAACTGTGCAAAATGAACGTTCATGTGCTTCACTTACAGACAAAAAAAAGGTTAAGTCCACCACTCACGTAAAGCGGCAAGTCCGTATTCGAATCCTCGTCCGGTGCAAGTTTTCATCTGTGGTCATTGAGTTATTTCAGTACCCCAATGAAGCAAATATCCAAAAATTATTTTGTCAGGTAAATTCTAGTTTTAGTGCTCCGTCAACCTCCACCTGCCGTTAAACGCGTTTCCCCATCACATAGCAGCCTCACGTAAAAGGAAGTGATGTTTACAGATGCGTCTTACAGTTCACAAGTTACCTATTTGACCAGATAAAGGTAATCTTATAACTGCAATCGTTTGTTATAGACCTTCAAAACCAGATAAATTACTACCATTAATTACAGTAGGATCGTGTAGGTAAAAAGACGAGGGCAAGTAGAAATCCTCCGGTAACAGAAGAGACACTAAATTTAATTGATGAAACGAGAAAATACAAAAAGCAAGCAAAAAGGAATACAAACGTCTCAAAAATGAGATCGACAGGAAGTGCAAAATGGCTAGGCAGGGATGGCTAGAGGACAAATGTAAGGATGTAGAGGCGTATATCACATTGGGCAAGGCAGATACTCCTACAGGAAAATTAAAGAGACCCTTGGAGAAAAGAGAACCATTTGTATGAATATCAGGAGCTCAGATAGAAAACCAGTTCTAAGCAAAGAAGGAAAGTCAAAAAGGTGGAAGGAGTATATAGAGAGTGTATACAAGGACGATGTAGTTGAGGGAAATATATTGTGGAAGTGGAAGAAGACGTAGATGAAGATGAAATGGGAGATGAGATGCTGCGTGAAGAGTTTGACAGAGCACTGAAAGACCTGAGTTGAAACAAGGCCCCGGGAGTAGACAACATTCTATTTGAACTACTGATAGCCTTGGGTGCGCCAGCTCTAACAAAACTCTACTATCTGGTGAGAAAGATGTATCAGACGGGCGAAATACCCTCAGACTTCAAGAAGAATATTGTAATTCCAATCCAAAAGAAAGCAAGTGTTGACAGCTGTGAAAATGACCGAACTATCAGTTTAATAAGTCCCAGGTGCAAAATACTAACATGTATTATTTACAGACGAATGGAAAAACTGATAGAACCCGACCTCGGCGAAGATCAATTTGGATTCCGTAGAAATATTGGAACACGTGAGGCAATACTGATCCTACGACTTACCTTAGAAGACAGATTAACGAAAAACAAAAATACGTTTCTAGCATTTGTAGGCTTAAAGAAAGCTTTTGACAATTTTGAGTGGAATAGTCTCTTTCATATTCTGAAGGGGGCAGGGGTAAAATACAGGGAGCGAAAGGCTATTCACAATTTGTACAGAAACCAGATGGCAGTTATAAGGGTCAAGGGTCATGAAAGGTGAGCAGTGGTTGGGAAAAGAGTGAGACAGGGATGCAGCCTATCCCCGATGTTATTCAATCTGTATATTGAGCAAGCAGTAAAAGAAACAAAAGAAAAATTCAGAGTAGGCATTAAAATCCATGGAGAAGAAATGAAAACTTTGAGGTTCGCCGATGACACTGTAATTCTCTCAGAGACAGCAAAGGACCTGGAAGAGCAGATTAACGGAATGGACAGTGTCTTGAAAGGAGGATACAGGATGAACATCAACAAAAGAAAACGAGGATAATGGAACGTAGTCGAATTAAGTCGGGTGATGCTGAAGGAAAAAGATTAGGAAATGAGACACTTAAAGTAGTATGTTAAGAAATGACGAAATTCCTCCAGCTGAATGGTGTTGGTTTTATTTGCGACTAGTTTCGATGTTGTTACATCACCATCTTCAGGTGCACACTTGTTGACAGCAACCGTATGTGTCTAAGACTAGTAGTCAGTGGTGAGATAGGCGTGTTCCATGCGGAAGGCAGGTAGTAACTGGAGTTACTACAACTTCGTAGTTGTCACTTTAGCTTCGATGTAGACTTAATTATACTGTTAATAACCGAAACAAATTATTAAAATTGTACAAGAGTAAGTAGGTTTTTCTATTTCTCGCCTTTTTTTATGCATTCTCTGCGGCTACAGTAAATTCCTCTGTGTTCCTTGATTTGTCTATACTCCTGTCTTTCCCTGATTAAGAGAAAAGAGCTTGATTTGCTACCGGTACATTATACACTACATATTAAATGCCAGGCAGAAAAATCTCAGCCACTACAGACATTGGCACCACGCTAAGCAGAACATTTCTAAATAGTTTAGATCAATTTGTGGAAATTGAAACCAGTGCGTTTTTAAGTGGAGAATATTGTTGTTCTTGTTCGGAGATCTACAGTACTATAGCATCGGTAGGTAAAACTGATTTTTGTCTAGGACTGTCTATGTATTACACGGGATTGACGAAATGAATTATCCAGAATAATTATGATATTATCCATGTCACTACAATCATATTTATTAACTTAAGCTTCACTCAATTTAAAATAGCACAACAGCTAGCCTTCCCACTAGAGCTAGCAGTACTTATGAATGAATATATCTTTGGATAAAAATCGGTACAATTACCGGTAAAAATTGTTCATCCTAACTAAGGTTTTGTTCGTTCAGCTGGAGACTGAAGTCTCTGGTGACACCTCAATATACTACTCAGATTCTATAATACGCATGTGAGCAATTTTTTAAGCACACTGTAAAAATATAACATGAATTTTGCCACACGCTGTATATACTGCGTACTGTAAGACCTTCGGTACACACACCATCAGATTATTTGACTTGTCGCTTTAACGAAGTAGGCGAATGTCAACATTATGTCTCTGGTCTTATCGTGGAGTGTTTATCTTCTGCCGTTAGGTCAGACGGTAGAAATGCCACTTGCACGCTTAGAGTAGCAGATTGACGGTGACCAACTTTAAACAGAACTTGATTAATTTTCACACACATTTATTAAAAGAATAAAAATCATAGACATTACGTAACTTGATTCTGGATGCTGTTTAAAATTGACAATCTGAAGTTCCTTTGGTCTTGGTACGTTAATCTTATTCTCACATATCTCTGATACTTGACAAAGTGTCTATTCATTTATCTTCATGGTTAATTACAGGAATGTGATACTCTTATTACGCGCAGACTGAAACTTGACTGCAGATTAATGCAGTCTGACTAATCGGAGGTCTCTACACTCGTTATAATACGTCGCGCGTTCAGGTATCACTGCGCGAGTGTGATCCGCGAGGAGAAAAGGTTCTACGTTAGCAGCAATCTCATTGGCTGCGTTACATATTAATACGCGGATCGGTGGAAGCAGAATTTAGTCCGTCTTTATGGCAGCGCCATCTCGTAGAGCGGAGACGAATGAGCGCTGCGCCTGCGCTGTTGTGCTTAGCGGGGCGCGCTGTAGTGGGAAAGTTGTGTACGCGCTGACTACGCGGAACCATGTACACAACAAGAAGGTAGGATCTGGGAGAGACAAGATTATGGAAACGCTATCACCCGAACTTACTACCACGTTACGAGAAAAAGAACCCCCTGATAATGTCAACAAGTATTGGAATATGTTGAAAGAAGAAATCATAAAATCAGGTCGCAAAAGGGGTAGGATATGTAAACGGGAAAAGGGCAAAAAAAGCCGTTGATTATACGGGAAATGGTTTCGAAGAGAGAGAAGAAAATTCAAGAATAAAAATAATAATGGTGCAAGAAACAATGTACCGAAGACCCAATAACGAATTGCATAGAGAAACACAACACGCAATGGAAAAACGGCTAAAAGAAGAATGTGATTCAATTGAAGAACTGGAGAGGAAGGGAAGATACAGTAGTGGAAATCTGTATAAATGCAAGGTTCCTATGGAAGTAACAGTACAATGTCTGAAGCATAAAGGAATCGAATTTGTCACGAAAATAGTAGATACTTATAAGACGTAAACAGTCATGACGTAATTACACACTTTCTATCACACCGCGAGCAACAAAACTGGTTACAGTTTGTCACTTTGCCTCAGAAATTGTTTCCTACTGTTCTCACAACGCTCTTTCCGGCTCACACACTGCATCTAATTGCCTTCCATTGCATTACACACGCCGAGCAAGTATTCCGCAAAGGTTTTTCCACGGTGTTCAGATCCGGATCAGGTGCAGGTCACGGCAAGACATCGATATCTTTATCTCTACATCACATTTTGATTGTATCAGTAACATGCACAGTGCGTTATCTTGTTGAAACGTTAGAATATCGTCCCCCCACGTCGTCATACGTTTTAGTTAATTATGTCTCCAGCACTTCAGAGTACTTGTTAGATTTTATTCTAACGTTCAGATAGACAATGCGTGATTTATCTTTAGCGCAGAAGGCTGTCCAAATCACAACACTTACACCGTCAAAACGTGTGCTCCTTCTACATCTACATCTACATCCATACTCCGCAAGCCACCTGACGGTGTGTGGCGGAGGGTACCTTCAGTACCTCTATCGGTTCTCCCTTCTATTCCAGTCTCGTATTGTTTGTGGAAAGAAGGATTGTCGGTATGCCTCTGTGTGGGCTCTAATCTCTCTGATTTTATCCTCATGGTCTCTTCGCGAGATATCCGTAGGAGGGAGCAATATACTGCTTGACTCTTCGGTGAAGGTATGTTCTCGAAACTTCAATAAAAGCCCGTACCGACCTACTGAGCGTCTCTCCTGCAGAGTCTTCCACTGGAGTTTATCTATCATCTCCGTAACGCTTTCGCGATTACTAAATGATCCTGTAACGAAGCGCGCTGCTCTCCGTTGGATCTTCTCTATCTCTTCTATCAACCCTATCTGGTATGGATCCCACACTGCTGAGCAGTATTCAAGCAGTGGGCGAACAAGCGTACTGTAACCTACTTCCTTTTTTTTCGGATTGCATTTCCTTAGGATTCTTCCAATGAATCTCAGTCTGGCATCTGCTTTACCGACGATCAACATTATATGATCATTCCATTTTAAATCACTCCTAATGCGTACTCCCAGATAATTTATGGTATTAACTGCTTCCAGTTGCTGACCTGCTATTTTGTAGCTAAATGATAAAGGATCTAACTTTCTGTATGTTCGCAGCACATTACACTTGTCTACATTGAGATTCAATTGCCATTCCCTGCACCATGCGTCAATTCGTTGCAGATCTTCCTGCATTTCAGTACAATTTTCCATTGTTACAACCTCTCGGTACACCACAGCATCATCTGCAAAAAGCCTCAGTGAACTTCCGATGTCATCCACCAGGTCATTTATGTATATTGTGAATAGCAACGGTCCTATGACACTCCCCTGCGGCACACCTGAAATCACTCTTACTTCGGAAGACTTCTCTCCATTGAGAATAACATGCTGCGTCCTGTTATCTAGGAACTCCTCAATCCAATCACACAATTGGTCTGATAGTCCATATGCTCTTACTTTGTTCATTAAACGACTGTGGGGAACTGTATTGAACGCCTTGCGGAAGTCAAGAAACACGGCATCTACCTGTGAACCCGTGTCTATGGCCCTCTGAGTCTCGTGGACGAATAGCGCGAGCTGGGTTTCACATGACCGTCTTTTTCGAAACCCATGCTGATTCCTACAGAGTAGATTTCCAGTCTCCAGAAAAGTCATTATACTCGAACACAATACGTGTTCCAAAATTCTGCAACTGATCGACGTTAGAGATATAGGTCTATAGTTCTGCACATCTGTTCGACGTCCCTTCTTGAAAACGGGGATGACCTGTGCCCTTTTCCAATCCTTTGGAACGCTACGCTCTTCTAGAGACCTACGGTACACCGCTGCAAGAAGGGGGGCAAGTTCCTTCGCGTACTCTGTGTAAAATTGAACTGGTATCCCATCAGGTCCAGAGGCCTTTCCTCTTTTGAGCGATTTTAATTGTTTCTCTATCCCTCTGTCGTCTATTTCGATATCTACCATTTTGTCATCTGTGCGACAATCTAGAGAAGGAACTACAGTGCAATCTTCCTCTGTGAAACAACTTTGCAAAAAGACATTTAGTATTTCGGCCTTTATTCTGTCATCCTCTGTTTCAGTACCATTTTGGTCACAGAGTGTCTGGACATTTTGTTTTGATCCACCTACCGCTTTGACATAAGACCAAAATTTCTTAGGATTTTCTGCCAAGTCAGTACATAGAACTTTACTTTCGAATTCATTGAACGCCTCTCGCATAGCCCTCCTCATACTACATTTCGCTTCGCGTAATTTTTGTTTGTCTGCAAGGCTTTGGCTATGTTTATGTTTGCTGTGAAGTTCCCTTTGCTTCCGCAGCAGTTTTCTAACTCGGTTGTTGTACCACTGTGGCTCTTTTCCATCTCTTACGATCTTGCTTGGCACATACTCATCTAACGCATAATGGACGACGGTTTTGAACTTTGTCCACTTATCCTCAACACTATCTGTACTTGAGACAAAACTTTTGTGTTGAGCCAACAGGTACTCTGAAATCTGCTTTTTGTCACTTTTTCTAAACAGAAAAATCTTCCTACCCTTTTTAATATTCCTATTTACGGCTGAAATCATCGATGCCGTAACCGCTTTATGATCGCTGATTTCCTGTTCTGCGTTAACTTTTTCAAATAGTTCGGGTCTGTTTGTCACCAGAAGGTCTAATATGTTATCCCCACGAGTCGGTTCTCTGTTTAACTGCTCAAGGTAGTTTTCAGATAAAGCACTTAAAAAAATTTCACTGGATTCTTTGTCCCTGCCACCCGTTATGAACGTTTGAGTCTCCCAGTCTATATCTGGCAAATTAAAATCTCCACCCAGAACTATAACATGGTGGGGAAATCTACTCGAAATATTGTCCAAATTATCCTTCAGGTGCTCAGCCACAACAGCTGTTGAGCCAGGGGGCCTACAGAGACATCCAATTACCATGTCTGAGCCTGCTTTAACCGTGACCTTCACCCAAATCATTTCACATTTCGGATCTCCGTCAATTTCCTTCGATAGTATTGCACTTCTTATCGCTATAAACACGCCTCCCCCTTCACTGTTCAGCCTGTCTCTACGGTATACATTCCAATCTGAGTTTAGGATTTCATTACTGTTTACGTCTGGTTTCAGCCAACTTTCTGTCCCTAGTACTATATGGGCATTGTGACCGTTTATTAATGAGAGCAGTTCTGGGACCTTTCTATAGACGCTCCTGCAGTTTACTATTAGCACATTAATATTGTTATTCCCTGTTGCATTTTGCCTACTCCTACCTTGCCGCATCTCAGGAGGCGTCTTGTCGGGCCTAGGGAGGGGATTCTCTAACCTAAAAAACCCCCATGTGCACTCCACACGTACTCCGCTACCCTTGTAGCCGCTTACGGCGTGTAGTGCACGCCTGACCTATTCAGGGGGACCCTACATTTCTCCACCCGATAGCGGAGGTCGAGAAATTTGCACCCCAGATCTCCACAGAATCGTCTGAGCCTCTGGTTTAAGCCTTCCACTCGGCTCCAAACCAGAGTGGAGCAGCTGCTCTGTTCTCGGATCATGCCAATAATATTAGAATCCATCCGGCCCTTTTAAATTTCTTCTCATCACTGGAGATTACTTCATCCTATTCTGAAATTCATGGCGTAAGTTTGTCAGCAAACCCCAGTGTAGACTTTATGTTTGGATGTTAGAACAGGTTTCTGCGGTCGTTTCTTGAATGCAAGAAGTTTATCGTTTGACAAAATTTGTCGTACACGTCTGGCTGTTACTGGTAACTGTATATGAGCAACAAGTTGAGAAGAATAACGGTTTAGTGGTCCTTGCTTTGCGAAAAAGTAACAGCTAATTTTATACTATGTCCGCATTTTCCATTCTGTCCGTAAGGTCCGCCCACTCTAACGAAATTATCAATCACTGTACTTGAACGGTTGAACTTCTTGGCAAATTGACGATTATACACTGCAATTCCTTGCATGCACCAACAGTTGCCATTTCATCACATAATAACTGTTTTCTGAGTGGCATTATCATAATAATTGTTTATCTACAGACCACGCACTGTGACTAACGGTGTCTATTTTTGTCGACACTAAAGGCACAAAATAACACTGCGAAGAGCCGACAGCCTTTATATCGAGCTCAGCCCTCTAACACTTGAATCGCTAAAGTCTCGTTGCATACAGTGATACCGACATCAAATGCGATATCATTTGGTTGAATTTTTCGGTACACTGGATCTCATACAATTCCACATACACTGTGCACATCTGTTCCAACAGACAATATTAATTTTCCTATAAATATCCATGCCTTTACACTGATTCCACTACTGCATGATTTACTGTAGTCTCTTACCGAGCGCCTCCCAGGTCGCGGATAGGTGATGATGATGATGTTTGGTTTGTGGGGCGCTCAACTGCGTGGTTATCAGCGCCCGTACAATTACCCAATCTTTGCTCAGTCCAATTTCGCCACTTTCCTGGATGATGATGAAATGATGAGGACAACACAAACACCCAGTCATCTCGAGGCAGGGAAAATCCCCGACCCCGCCGGGAATCGAACCCGGGACCCCGTGCTCGGGAAGCGTCGCGGATAGGAGCATGCTTACCAAATATGGTGGGTACCGGGGAAGTAAAATATCCGGGGTGGACCAAAACTAGTACTAAGGGTACGGCGGTTCCACATGTCAGTGGCGGTTCCCCAACAGCGTCTGTTCCACATGTTAGTGACGGCTGATAAAATATACCTCAGCGCTAACAATCTTGACAGTTAATTTCATCACCCACTAGAGTGACTGCACACACACACTCGTTGGACTCAACATGAAGAGAAATATCAACAGAAATAATACCCCAGGTGGTAACCAATCCACCCCCATTCATGATGGGGCAAGCAGGTCATTGGACTCTGGAGAGCCTGCATCTTGTGGGTACTGGCTTTGCTGTACATCATAGAACGGTCGACCACGCTTTAGAATTCACATTACCCCAATGACAGAACCTCCTTGTTATCCTTGAGGTCGCATAATAGAGCATACACAATAGTTAACTTCCATGCACTTACAAATGACCCTAATAGTAATGATCTGGAAACAGTAGAATAGAGACCCTAGACAACATCCCTAACCACCACACCATCACACTCATGGGTGTCTTCAACACACTTGTTGGCAAGGGAAAGAAGTACTGCAGGATAGTAGGCGGTTACCCAGCCCACAAGAGGACCAAGAGAAATGGCGAGCGCCTCGTAGATCTTCGTGTCAGCTACAACTACAACCTGTATCAATCGTCTACCAAGGAAGGCCATGACCTGGAGGAATCCAGATCACATGCTGCGTGAATTTCAGAAAGACCATATGGCTATTGACAGGAGATGCCACAAGGAAACATAAAACGTCAATGTATTGACGCTGACTACTATCTGTCCCTAGTTACGACCAACCTACAACCTTTAAGAAGAGCTCACAATACCCCAAAAGGTTTTGAGAATACAAAGGCTTAACACCCACAGGCTGATCGATAAGGATTGCGACTTCCAGACCACCATTGAGAAGAACACAAGAAAAAAGGGTGGCCTACTGTTCAAAAGGCTCTGCTGGATGCCCCTCATGAAACTACACCTGCTTCATCGAACAAAGGCAAGCACCACTGGTGGTCCACAGAATGTGATGAAGCTATAGAGGAAAGGCATAGAGCGTGGATCAAGTGTAATCGGCGCAAAGATGAGCCCAACCATTAGGCTTTCATGGTATCCGCAAAACCAAGAGGAACTACAGCTGGTCTCAAATAAAACTGTCTGAAGAAGACTTCAAGAAAAACAATTCAAGAGATCTCTACAGGCGACTCAAGAAGCAGACTACTTCATACACGGCCCCAACCCTACATCTCAGAGGGCCAGATGGGAACCTCCAAATGAATAACAGGGACTGCACAAAAACCTTTGCAGAATACTTCCAGAAACTACTCAATGCAGAACAACCGAAAGAGAAACTTGGTTTCGCCGAGCCTGCTGTAAGGAACCAGGACTCTATACCACCCAGCAGGGAAGAAATAGAGAAGATCATCAAAGACCTTAAGAATAGCAAGGCCCCAGGTGAAGATGGTATAGTTGCTCAAATGTGGAAGCAAGTAGATGACCAGTCCCTGCTGAGTATCACCCAGATCATTCAGGACATTTGGAGAACAGAGGTCTTGCCAGAGGCATGGACTGCAGCCGTGATCCATCCACTACACAAGAAAGGAAGTAAGAACGACCTCAACAACTACAGAGGCATCCCCTTGTTGCTTATAACGTAGAAGATTTTCTCGAAATCCTTGCAAAATAGAGTCACCAAACAGCTAGACTCCCAACTAGGTGAATAGTGCAAATAGGTCCTGCACAGAACAGATTCAGAACCTCATGACCTTCCTCTCATATATGAGCCGACGGGAACACCTCTGGTTATCCATTATGGTAGACTTCCAAAAGGCATATGGCTCAATAGATCAACAAATTCTCTTCTCTACCCTGTGGGAACTAGGCCTAGATGGGAAGACTACCAGTCTGGTCCAAGCTACCCTGAAGAACACCACCTCCAAAGTAAAGTTCAGGGGTGAGCTCTCTGCGACCTTTCCCATCCAGACAGCAGGAGTCAGGCTGGGGAATGGCCTCTTGCATCCTCTTCAACTGTGTTCTGGAGAAAATCGTCAGAGAATTGACCTCCACGTTGTCACCAGAAGCAGGATTGAAGCTTGGGTTGACGAAAGACAACCTCAATGTACCCTGTCTAGCCTTTGCTTACGATCTCACCCCATGGGCCAGCAGCATGTAGGGGGCTACTCACCAACTAAAGAGTCTCCACAGTATTTCGGCAAAAACCGGCTTGAGGGTTAACATACAGAAGACTGAGTTCATCACCAATATCAAGCTGTCTTCTTCTATAATCCCACTAGGAAACAATACTATCGGTAAAGATCCTGCTGTCAAGTACTTGGGAGAATGGATCTCAGCAAGCGAGAGCGAAACCTTGACCATAGACGCCAGGTGCACCAAGTTAGAGAGGGTCTATCATTCCTGTAAGAACATCTATACCTCCAAGTACCTATCCAAGTACATAAAGCTGAAGCACTACAACTCGGTAGTAAAACCCTCTGCAGTATATGCTTCTGAGTGCCTCTTGATGAATCGGAAGGGCCCGCTCAGGAAACAAGAACTTAAAGAGAGAAAGATCCTGAAGAGAATATTAGGAACCATAACAGAGGAAGACGGTACCTACAGAATTAGGCACAATAACGAGCTTTACGAACATCAGCACTCGTGGCTTGCCAACAGGATCCTCACAGTGACAAGTACGGGAAAGGCGTCCAAAGCCAAGTGGATCACCTCTGTGAGAAATACTGAAGTTATGTAAAAAAATGTAATATGACTGTTGTGAATGGCCAGAGGTCTTTCTGACAACATTGATGACTCTGTTACGAAAGAAACAATGAACCAAGAAAACATTGAGGGCAGTGGAGGTTATGTTAAGAATCGTTAATAAAAGAATGGAAAAGGTAACGGACAAGAATCTGACTGGAGAATAATTTTTTTAGAATGAATACGGGCACAAGAGATGCAATAGACCTCTTAAGAATTCTGACAGAGAGGTTTATTAAACAGGGAAGAGAGCTGTATATGTGTTTTATAGACTCGGAGAAGACAATTGATAATATGGCTTGGGATAAGCTTGCTACTATAACGACAGTAAAAAGAGTAGATTGTAAAACCAGGCTATTATACTTAAATCAAAAAGCACCTGTGGAAGTGAGAGGAAGAAATACCATCTGTATAGAACTAGGAATACGAGTAAGACAATGCTGCTGTCTATCTCCTACCCTTTTCAATCTACACATAGAAAATTTGAGTGACTACTGCCCACTAAATGACAAAGGGGTGGAGTGTGGTGAAAACAACATCGTGTAACAGTGTCATGTAGCAGGCTATGACCGCCAGTAGATTAGCAAAAGCTATAAATGAAGTATTGGGTGGAAAATACCTAACATTTGCTTGAAAAAATACGGTGTATCTTAAAACATGTTGTACTTATGTCTCAAAATAGAAGCTGCTGTGTTTTTGTATCGTTATCCGTTATCCGTCATCGAAGTACAAATGTGGAACTTCAATGAAGTGATTAAAACGCAAAGGATCGGAGACAGCCTGCACGCTTGACGATAACAATGTGTGGACATGCTACATCTTTCACATACATCATGTTCACACAGCGAGTATGATTTTCTTTTCACTAATGCATTTGTTCGTAGAGCTTTTGTTTTGCATGTTGGTATTCCGGTTGCTATAGGTTTATTTATCGACAGCTACACTCCTGGAAATGGAAAAAAGAACACATTGACACCGGTGTGTCAGACCCACCATACTTGCTCCGGACACTGCGAGAGGGCTGTACAAGCAATGATCACACGCACGGCACAGCGGACACACCAGGAACCGCGGTGTTGGCCGTCGAATGGCACTAGCTGCGCAGCATTTGTGCACCGCCGCCGCCAGTGTCAGCCAGTTTGCCGTGGCATACGGAGCTCCATCGCAGTCTTTAACACTGGTAGCATGCCGCGACAGCGTGGACGTGAACCGTATGTGCAGTTGACGGACTTTGAGCGAGGGCGTATAGTGGGCATGCGGGAGGCCGGGTGGACGTACCGCCGAATTGCTCAACACGTGGTGCGTGAGGTCTCCACAGTACATCGATGTTGTCGCCAGTGGTCGGCGGAAGGTGCACGTGCCCGTCGACCTGGGACCGGACCGCAGCCTTGGTGCCAATGATGGTCGTATGCGTGTTTGGCGCCGTGCAGGTGAGCGCCACAATCAGGACTGCATACGACCGAGGCACACAGGGCCAACACCCGGCATCATGGTGTGGGGAGCGATCTCCTACACTGGCCGTACACCACTGGTGATCGTCGAGGGGACACTGAATAGTGCACGGTACATCCAAACTGTCATCGAACCCATCGTTCTACCATTCCTAGACCAGCAAGGGAACTTGCTGTTCCAACAGGACAATGCACGTCCGCATGTATCCCGTGCCACCCAACGTGCTCTAGAAGGTGTAAGTCAACTACCCTGGCCAGCAAGATCTCCGGATCTGTCCCCCATTGAGCATGTTTGGGACTGGATGAAGCGTCGTCTCACGCGGTCTGCACGTCCAGCACGAACGCTGGTCCAACTGAGGCGCCAGGTGGAAATGGCATGGCAAGCCGTTCCACAGGACTACATCCAGCATCTCTACGATCGTCTCCATGGGAGAATAGCAGCCTGCATTGCTGCGAAAGGTGGATATACACTGTACTAGTGCCGACATTGTGCCGACATTGTCATTTCGTCATTTGGGTCAATGAGTGGAGCTGTGGAAGCTAGAAAATGGAGTGCCAAGTGGAGAACTCAGAACACTTACGACATATTCTTGTGTTTGAGTTCAATAGTGGGGTAACAGCAGCGGAGACAGACAAAAATATTTGCGCCGTGTATGGGGATAATGCCAATCGACAGAGCACGGTAAGGAAATTGTTTTCTCGTCTTAAGAAGAATGGTTTTGACATTGGTGACTCTCCAAGTTCAGGAAGGAGTTTGATGAAGATCGTTTAAACGCAATGACTCACGATGCTCTACATCATTGCACTCGAGAACTAGCAAATGTGATGAACTGGGCTCGTGCAACATTCGCATGCAATGGGGACGGTTTAAAAATCGGGTGTATGGGTATCGAAAGCACTCACGCAAAATCACAATAACCGGCGGGTGGCCATATGAGCATCTCTGCTTGTTCGTCATCAATTGGATCGAGAACAACATAGACTTTTAATATCCTGTACGCTTACTGGTGACGAGAAATGGTGTCCTTATGCTAACGTAACGAAAAGAAAGAAATGGACGAGCCCAAAAAAGACTCGCCGTTCAAATACCTTCGCACATCAACAAAAGAGAACGTTACGCCTCTCGAGGAACAGCGACGATGTGGTGTACTGTCAATTGCTTCCCAGAGATGTAACCATCGCTGCTGACATTAACTTTTAGCAACTGAGACGTCTTGCAGACGCAGTCCAAGAATAACGACCAGAAAGACTGGATGAATTATATGCTACTCCACGGTAACGCCCGGACGCAATTTGCTGGACTGACAAAAGCGCTATAGAGCAGATGGGTTGACAAGTCATTTCACATCCTCAGACGGTGGCCATATGTGCATCTCTGCTTGTTCGTCGTCAATTGTCTCTAGCGCCCTCAGGTTTTCACCTTTTCCACTCTCTATCGAACAATCTTCAAGGAAATTCTTTCCCGACGAAAATGCGCTTCGAACAGCTCGACGAGTTCTTAGCCTTACAACCACTGGATTTCTACAGTCACGGCATCGAAAAGTTACCCCAGCATTGGCTGCCTGATGTATATACTGAGGGAGAATATATTATAATTAACTAAATCTTTATTTTGTGTAGCTGTTGTGTTTATGAAGGAATGCTACGAACTTATGCTACGCACCAATCAGGTAGAATGCTTGTATCTAACTGCAGCGATATTAAATTTTTTTAACATCGTCTAATTTTCCATATGGATTATAAGATTTGGTAGAACATAATGTGATAAATACGTGTTAGTGTAAAGCCAACACAGCGACAAATAAAGTTGAATATAATCCTGTTTCCCATAGCTATTTATATTCGTACTATTAGTGAACAAATAGTTTTTCACTATTCAGGATCTCTCAACAGCGAAGATGATTTTCACAAAGAGGCATGTAGTAGGTGCCATTCTCTTCACCAACATGTTTCGGTGACGCTATTTTGTGGAAATTGGATTCCATGAATCGATGGCAGTCCCAGTATCACATGAACTCATTAGAACAATGAAAAGATGACATAACCGTCTATCATCGATCTACTAGGAGTGGAAAATGAACTGAGTTTGGTTACTTTATTTTCAAAAAGTAAATTTACCTATGAGGGATCCCCAAAGACGAAATGATGATAACATGTTGGACCGTACAGCTCTTCCATTTAGATACGGAAGCGAGTCTATGATGTCGTGTTGTTCGTTGCTTCTGTTATTATTGAGTTTTATCAGAAAATCATCGTTCCATTTTATGTGTCCGAGTGAAAACTCGTTGTTCTTTAACAAATGGAAGTATACTGGAGCGTAAAAGGACATTTCGTACCATCACCTATTTTGACATTCTCACAGATATGTGTTAATATAATCAAATTATCATTGTACCTACTCTAATTTTTTTTTCTTTCTTCAACAATACAGTGTCTGACATCATGCATCTACAAAAATATATACGAATAAACATCCACTTGGCATCCCGAACGTTGCCATTTCATCCTTGTAGGTTCAGCCAGGTATATGAACGTAAAATACATGGGTTGCAATGTAGAGTTTCATGCTCTCAACTTCACTTTAGTTTGTATATGAACTGAAACAATATGCTAGACAGTAGGTAACACGTACGAGGGTCATTCCAAAGGTCATGCACACTATGCACTACTACCGTTACGGTAACGTGATCGAGTCGAAATTCATGTAAGTCGTGACCCAGATTTTGGGCGTGATGGTCGTATGTGTGTCTTCTGGTTCGCATGAATGTGATGTGAGTAATTCAGTTTTAAAATGAAAAGTGAAACCGAGTCAGGTCTTGTTGTGCGTAGTCATCAGCGTTCTTACATCAGAATCGAATGCCTGGGTGGAAAGGACAAACGAAAACGTACTACGTTTTGAGAGGCTGGATCGTAGCACAGTATCGCGGTAATATGCTCGTTTACTTGAAGGTCGGGCAAGCACTGAGGACAACGCAGGGAGTGAAACGCCATCAACTGCAACAGGCCACATAGCGTATTGTCAATGACGTTCACAGAGACGTTTGACGAAAAACATGAGGCCAGAATATCTGCTACTTCAGTTTACACAATTATAACTGAAAAATTAAAGATGAGAAAAGTTGCTGCCAGTTGGGTTCCGTACGATCCGAGTGAGGAGCAGAAAGCACGTCGCAAAAGAATCACGTTATCGAACAGGAGGTGGTTTCTGAAAAGGATTACTGCACTTGTTGGAACCTGGATACCAGAGTTTGAGCCAGAACTGAAGTCTCAGTCGTCACAGTGGAAAAGTTCAAACTCTCAAAAACGTAAGAAATTCCGCCGCCAATAATCAAAGGTGAAACTGATGATTATCTTTGCGTATGACGTGAATGGAATAACAGCTACAAACAGAGTGTCCCACGAGACATCTGTAACAGGCGCGAACTACAAGCTCCTTCTGCAAAATGTTTTGCGCCTGAAAATTCGTCGAAGAGGGCATGACATTCTTGCAGGTGGTGTCTTCTTTTTGCGCTATAATGCAAGACTGCCTATTGTCCCAACAGTGAGAGCTACGGTCGATAAGTAAGGATGGGAAATTCTTCCCCACCCACCATACAGCCCTGACACGAGCCAACAAGACTTTGATTTGTTCCCCAGATTGAAGGAACGGGAAACGTTCTGATCCAGTTGACGAATCTTGCAGAGAGGTGATCCTAGTAATCAATCAGGTCAACAATGAGGGTGCACTTTCCGTAATAGGACGTTGGCATAAAGTTGGGAAGCTGTCATAATCAAGAATAGAGAATACACTGAAGGCTTGTAAAGGTACTTTGTTAAATAAATTATATTCTTCAATCCTGTCATATAGCGTGCATAGTTTTTGAAATGATCCTCTATTGTCTGTGTGATATAATTACATAACTTACAGCATAAAGTAGCGCCTAATAAATTTGATATTTTAATACTGCCCAATTTTTCATCAGAAGTGGTGTAAACATCATGATATTCTGGAAACTCCATCATTGTGTTGTGGTATTCACACCGTCCGTAGTTTAACATTTGACAAGTACCCCGCATAAGACAGCCCAAAAGTTTGTCAAGGTGTGCCGTATACCGCTCAAGCTATTGATTGATCGTTAGATCCCGCAGAGCTACCAATTTGCGAGGATATCGACTGCTATATTTCACTCAGTTACAAATAATTTCACACATTTTCTGTGAAATTATGATCGGAAGATTTAGCGAGCCAGTCGAGATTCGATTCTGTTGCATAATTTTCCTCGAACCGTGAGTGTATGCCTGCAGCTCTGTAAAAACGTCTTTTGTCCTCATGAAAGACTGTAGTCTGCACACAATACTCATCTTGAAGATGTAGAAGATATTGGACTTCGTCATCGAGAATGTTGAGACATATATTCAGGTTCTTGAATAAGTGGGCTCAACTTGTGGTACGATATACATTCCAGAAACGTCATCACAGAATCACCTCCTTCCTCAGTTTCACCCTCCACACACCACGGATCAAGCGACCCACTCGGCCGTCGATGAGCTCAGCGTATTGCGTCGTTTGAAAAGAGACAAAGATATGACTCGTTGCCTCATACCATTGAGGAAATACATCCGAGTGTACCGCCGTGATTAGTTATCTTGCGTGAGGACCCATAATACAAATATGCATTTTACGCAGTTCCCTTCACAATATTTGCTGGTAAATTGGACCTGCATTCACTAACAGAATCGGTTCTTGTTATGTTTGATTGTCTTAACAATTCGTGGTATTTGTCTTCGGTCCATATTGGTTAGGATGTTACTGCAGCCATTGACCCTATGCTGTACGACGTACTTCAAGTGATACATCAATCCTTATAGAAATGGTGGATAGTCGTCGTTAATGAACCAAGAAATTAAACAACTTCATTTACGCTGTGGTCACGGGCACATCCTAGTCACCATTTCATCATAATCTCGTTGTCGACAAGTTCTACTGGCCTGATTCCATACAACCTACTGACACAAACACACCACTACAGTGACATGGTTTACGTCACTGCTGGAAATTATATGACTACCTGGCATCACTTCGATATCAACAGCCCTCCAGAGCGATCAGGCGACTCATAGTTTGTCCTATATTATATTATTCGCAATTTCGAATATGAACAGCCATCATCTGTAGAATGGAATGACACAGAAAATTTGCGCCGGAACCTGGACTCGAACGTGGATTTCCCGCTTATCGCAAGCGGTCGCCTTACCATTTGGCCTGCCGTACACGACTCATGGCCGGACCCAAACTTCCGTATGCCGTCCACCATGCGTCTACAACTTGTACTCGTACAGGGGAGACATTTTACTTGAAAGTCGCTTGCCCGATGTCGGCGGATAAATACATTATTGCAGTGACTGTTATTCTGAATTGTCTTAACAAAAAATGGTTCAAATGGCTCTGAGCACTATGGGACTTAACATCTATGGTCATCAGTCCCCTAGAACTTAGAACTACTTAAACCTAACTAACCTAAGGACAGCACACAACACCCAGTCATCTCGAGGCAGAGAAAATCCCTGACCCCGCCGGGAATGGAACCCGGGAATCCGGGCGTGGGAAACGAGAACGCTACCGCACGACCACGAGCTGCGAACTTGTCTTAACAATTCGCGGTATTTGTCCTCGGTCCATATTGGTTAGGATGTCACTGCAACCAGTGATCCTATGCCGTACAACGCTCCTTTGGACATGTATGCATGTTTGAGGGAACTTTGCATCATAATTCGGAATAACACATGCTCTACAATATTGTATTGTGTGTAATATTCTGTCAAGTTAGCTCGCGTAAATGAACACTATCTTATACCGCAAACGGATAAAATTAGATGCTTCCTTCCAATAGTCGTACAAGTTGGTTATTTAGTAAAAATGACACCTGATGGTCGCTACTAAAAATTACCCATAAAAGTACAGTGATTCATAAATGGATGATAAACAGATTTCAGTTTTCTCATATATACGAGTACAAAGTCCACTACCCTTCAGCTTACCTGTGTTCTGCGATGATGATAGTGCATAAGTTTTGGAATAAAAAGTACACATATTCCAAGACGACACGTATACTCTAACGAACTGAACGACAGTGCATTTGGTGTACTGTCGCAGAAGACCGCATAGCCGTTCAAACCGCTTTGATGTATTTTGTAATTTGCTTGTAGCAACAATATCAAAGCGACTCGAGATTGTAACATGGCAAGGAATACTCCGCTTAAATCTCGTGAGAATGTCAGATATTAGTAACCAATAATTTGTGGAATATATAGCAGCTGTGAACGATAGTTTTCTTTACAAGTGACTTTAAGGGTGCTGAGAGCAGCATTGTAAGTAAATATTCCTCATGTCGCAATGGGAAATCAAGGCTTTCGTTGGAGGGCGTGATCTTGCTCACTTTCATTTTAAACTTCTCCATACACATCAAAAGCATTTGCTCTGAAAATTCAAACTTTAACAGCGTAGAACATCTTTAGATTTTTGTTTCGTTAGTCAAATTTGCCAGTGTATCAGCATGTAAACTGCTCAACACAGGAAAATAAAATAGGTAGGAAAGAGTCTCTCGAATGTTAACATTTTCTTATCCATCGAAAATCATCTAGTAAAAGCAAAAAATACCGTTGTTCAGTTCTGAAACAGTGAAATTCCGCTTATTATCAGAATCTACAATGCCTTTATTTCTCTCACGAACAATATATTCCAGTCATATCGATAGGACAGGTAAATCTGAATTATGGGAGAAAATAGGTTGTTTGAAATAGTGGGGTATAATTTTTAGATCCGTCACAGACGTTATTTATGAGTGGAATTAGCTTGTCACAAGATCTGCAGTCTGTAACAAAAGAATAAGGAATTCAACTGAAATGTGTGCAAAATAACTCGAAAAACGCTCGATCACATATCTTTCCACCATTTTCTAACATCTCTTAAGATAGTTGGGTAAGACGGAAGGCCACTGATACATTACAGCTTGCAGATATTATCGATGCAATACCACGCCGCGTCTTGCAGTAGTAGTGTGCGCCGTAAGAACGATGTTCCAGTTATTCGTGTTTAGGTAAACATTGCAGCATAGATGATTTAACCAAGATTAGAAAACGCTTTTTCCAGGCGAGTTCTGTTCTTTTCTGGGTGTTCCGTTGCGTATCGCACCGCTATTATCGTATACTGTGAGCTTAACTTAATTTTCCTCAAGAGAAAAGCAATACGTTTCGCTGTTAATATCCTGTTGGTAACTGAACAACAAACAACAGCTCCGAGTGCGATAAGAAGTGAATGTAATATCCCGCTCGTAGGAGGTTAGAGGCAAGCTCCAACTCCATGTTTTCCTTTCGCGCGCCAAGTTGTACAATGTTACTGATAATATAAGTAAACTTAAATGGGAGAAATGAGATGGTATCACAACAGTTTATAGCAGTTCACTCTGACGTGAATACCTACAAGACGATTGTGGAAATGACAGCTGCACTGGCTATCCGTTTTACGTTACTTTATATTATGTTTAAAAACACCTACTGTATTTTTTCAAGTATGTGTCGCTATTATCCGCGTTTGCAGGGCTGTCATATATTTGTATAACCCAGACCATTCTAGTAGTTTTTAATGAAGCCAGTGACGGATTTTAGTAGTCATACAGGGGACTTCTAACTTTTAATAGTTTCACGTCTGTGTTAAGACATTTTAACAAATACTGTCGAACTTCTCCTTTTTCCTTTCGACAATGTACGATAAAACATTAGGTGGGCAGTAAGTCAATTGTCACTAGCAATCTGTAGACTTTGCTTTCCCTAGCCTAGTGGCAGTCAAGTTTTGCACCTGACTAGTTTACAGGACCCGTAATTCAGTTGAAAACAGCCGTTTGAGGCTATGATTTTGTCGTTGGCTGAGAAACAATTTCTGGTTAATGGAAAGTGTACTTGTTTTACAAACATCAATAAAAAGTTATAGCAATTAGTGATATTTGTGATTTATTTGTGGAATGTCAACCTCCTCTCCCCCCCCCCCCCCCCCCCTACATCTCGACAAGGTACTCGCAAGTTAAAGCTTCGACGAGGCTGGACTGGTAGCGAAGCTTCCAATGTAAGAAGAGAATTAGTGTTCTCGCTCAGTGTTTCGTGCAATTACCCACTAAATCTCAAAGAAAGGCGTCAAGGAGTATAAAGTAGCAAGAACAAGCCTATGAAGGACTAAGAAAAATCTGAAATAGAGTCCAGGACTTATTTATTTCAAAGCCTAAATGTAGATGATCAGGACAGGAGTACGGAATTCTGCAAGTTGTACACAGTCCGACAAGAAGCCGATCACAAGTTTCCCAGAAGTATGCTTTGGAGCGACGAAACGACTTTTGAGGTGAATGGAAGAGTAAACAGATTCAGCTAGTGTCCACCGGGATTCTGCGAATCCCTATGTGGCGACGCAGACATATTAAACTCTCCTGGCTTAGGTGTATGGGCAAGGATTTTCAGCTGTTGGCTAATAGGGCCTTATTTTTTAACGGTTCTGTCAATCCTGTAAATTACCTAAATATGTTTCAAGAAGTGTTATTAAAAGATAGAGTAACCAAGTGTTATGGATTTATTAGGAGAGACTTTCTAAATGAAAACTTTGATGAATGGATTGGTGGGCGGAGTAATATTGAATGGCATCCTCTATCCAAAGATATCACACCCATGGTTTTTGCAGCGGGGAGAGGAGGGGGGCACTAAAACTGAGATTTATTCCATCAAGATTCATGGTATTGAGAATTTGAAGGAACGAATGCAATCAGCATTTGAAAATTTACAGTCCCAGAATAGGTGCTACAAAATTTGCAGATCAGTGTTGAAAAATTCAGTGTTTGCTTAGAACAGAACGGAAACTGCTTAGAGCACTTTTTGTAAGTTCACTGAACTCCATATATATTTGTATGTTGACAAAAAATTATGATTTTCATTTGGTTAGTATTATTGCACCAAAAGAATTTTTGAGAACCAACTTACGGCCCACCCTGTATTTTACTGGAAGTTTGAACAGAATTACACTTGAGTAATGGGACACTTAGGAAAGAATTAAAAAAAACTGAGTACTATACTGAATGTCCAAATGAATTGCAGATACTTATTTGACAAATGGAACACTACAAAATATCTGTTAAAATGGTAGAAACGTGTGCTTCTTATGAAGCTAGCGTGTTTCAAACTTTCCTTTTCAACAGCCACATTCAGTTTATCAACAATTTCCTGTCAGCAACTCGCGAACTCATCTTTCTTTACTAGTACCTGAAAAAGATGACTCTGTAACAAGTATCGGTATATACAGTGTAGATTCCTTGACTGTTGTCTCTTTGAGATGATAGGTGGAAGCGTAATCACCTCTGATAGCTTCCCGGAGCCTTCAGTCAATCAGTGCGCTGGCGGCTCAATGTACATGCTTTTTTTAGGTTTCAAAACTGCGCTGTGTTCTATGGGCCATTTATTGCGAAAGGTTAGATGTTGAACGACGTGTATAGAGTTACTGGTGACAAACTTTCATTTATTTGAAGTGGTTGCTCATCGAAGGAATTTATTATTTGCTGTCAAATCAATCACTCTGTCCATAAATTAAGCTCATTTTATGTTCCAAATAGAATCGTGCAGACATAGGATTCTCTATGATTGCTTGCACTCTCATTCCATGTGAATATGGTTTTCAGAAGCCAAGTGTCTAGTGTCCGATGCTGATTTTAGTAAGAAAGTCATTTACTAAATACTCTCTGAGTACATGGCGATGTTATTTTTCAATTCTCTATTAGTCCATCTATTAAATACCGAGTACCTGGCGATACAATTCTCTATTAGTCCATCTCCTGTGTCCTCCTCTCTGTGTCCATCTCCGCCTTCTCTGTTCATATGCTGCCCCTTTTCTATAATTCCATCTATTCCTCGCTTTTCTGCCCATCTGCTCCCTCCCCCTCTGTCTACTTCATCCTCCCCCCTCTAAGTTCCCCCATCCCTCCTCCTCACCGTCTGAAGTCTGTCTCCTATTCCCCATCTTTGTGTGCATATCCTGCTCTCCCCTATCCACCTCCTGCAGCCCCACTAACTTTTCATCTCCTCCTCCCTTGTACAGCTCCTCCTCCCCCTCCCTTGTACATCTCCTCCACTCCCTCTCTCTGTCCGTCTACTCCTCCTTCCCTCTCAGTCCATCTCCTATTCCACCCCTCTCTACCCTTCTCCTCCTTTTTCTTGTCTCTGTCCATCTCCTCTTCCCCACTCATTGATCATCTTCTCCTCTTCCCTTTTTCTGTCCATTTCATTCTCCTCCACTCTCTGTTCATCTCCTCTTCCTCCTCCTCCTCCTCCTCCTCCTCCTCCTCCTCCCCTCTGTTCTCCTACTCTTTCGCCATTCCTCTCCCCATCTCTCCCTATCCATGTGTTCTTGTTACATTTTTCTGTCCATTTCTTCCTCCCCCCCCTTGTAATGTCCCCACAGCAAATACCCTCTACCACGCACCAATTAATCATTTTCAATCAAACCATCCACATTCATTCACTTTGGAAAAGTTATCTGATCTGATTTTCTCGTAATATATGCGGCGACAGCTCGTCGACGCTAAAGTATTTTCTAGTGCATTTGTTCTTTGAAATAACAGAGATGCATATATGCATTCTCCATGGTTGTTAGAGGGGTAACTAGGACAGCTTCTGGAGTATCTGTTGAGGGATTGACGTGTTTCTGAGAGGTACATATTCTGCTTTTCTTCCCGCTAAAGCGATATATCACGTAATCAAATCTTATATTAAAAACTATACATAGATAAAGGAGAGAAAGAGAGAGAGCGAATGAAAATAGAGATAATACTAATAATCCTCCATTAGTCTAATTTTTCGCCTGTCTTATCACGGATCAGCCAAGAACTGGGAGGGCCTTACTTTACTTTATAGACTTATGTGTAAAGGTGAAGGGATCTTAAAGACAACAGATACACGTCTATACAGACAAGACATTACACAGAGATAGCGGCTAGCTTCCATTGATCATCTATTCTTAGATTAAAGAGACGGCAACTTATTATCCGAGCATTAAAATGTTAAACCCTCTCCATCCATCTCCTCTTCCCTCCTCTCTGTCCAATTCCTCCACCTCCTCCCTCTGTTCTCCTCATTCCTTTCCCTCTCCATCTCTTCCTGCCCCCTCTGTCCTTGTCCTCCTCCGCCCTTTCTCAGTCAGTTTTTCTCTCCCCATATCTCTGTCCATCTTCTCCCTCTCATATCTGTGTCCATACCCTCCTTCCTCTTCTCTGTTTGTCCTTCTCCTCTCTTCCTTCTCTCCCCATGTTATCACCCACATCCCAATAGGTGGCTGGATTTTACCCTCACAGCATTTCTTTCCAGAGAGAAAGTAAAAAATGTACCAATGTTGCCTGGAATCGCTGCAGAGGTTTAGGAAGAACATTTTACCAACGGCCATGCACGCTTATGCATTTGTCACATATATTTCACTTTTACTTGACATATTTCACTCAAATTTGTGGGCATATTTTATATGTATCACCAGCGTATTTCACCCTGCAGTTTTGTTTTCACGTTGTTAAATATTTATGAGATCGTATATCTTCAACTGTATATTGCGTACAATGATATAATTTTGTTGGTACATCCAGCGGAACATGTGGATACTGTCTACGAAATGTGTTGCGAATAGAATTTGGTACTGAAGAAGTAATAAATTAAACATCATGCACACTGCAGCAGTTTTTCACCCGTCTCAGTGCTTATGACGTCGTATCTTCTGAAATATGTTGTACAATCACATCGTTTTTTAAGGTTCATTCCATGGTAGTTGCGAATATCAACTGCAAAATGTATTGCGAACAGAGCTTGTGTTAAGCAAGTAATAAATTAAAACGACAAGTGTGATGCGGCAGTTTTACTGCATGAACAGTGGAAATTTGGTAAACTGTAAACATTTTTCCTTTGATCATTTTTGGGGAGCGTCAGCGAAAAAAAGTCTCTTAAAGGTTGAAATCGCGTATAATGTTTGTTGCAAGCCACTGACTACTTTCATCCTCATAATAGTCTGGCTTATTTGCATGTCATGAGCTGGAATACTATTTCACCCCTTCGCCACTCTTTTAAAAAATGGTTCAAATGGCTCTGAGCACTATGGGACTCAACTGCTGCGTTCATCAGTCCCCTAGAACTTAGAACTACTTAAACCTAACTAACCTAAGGACATCACACAAATCCATGCCCGAGGCAGGATTCGAACCTGCGACCGTAGCGGTCGTGCGGTTCCAAACTGTAGTGGCTTTAACCGCTCGGCCACACCGGCCGGCGCCACTCTTTTAAGAGGGAGGTGTTTCTTACCCCCATAGAGGTTCTTTCCAGGGATATGTGTGCCAAGTTTGGTTGAGATCGATCCAGCGGTTCAGCAGGAGATGTGAAACATACATACACACATGCACACACTTACCATATGTATGAACTTTGTCCATCGCTATTTATCGCTCAGTTGTGGCCAATTATCACCTTTTCTATATACAAGGGAAACTTTCCAAAGCATCATCCTCAGATTTATTAGTAATATGGCCCAGTGATAGCTCGCCGAAAACGAACGGAGATCAAGCATGAAAACAGGAAGGAGGTGTATTGAACTGTGAAAAAAGGAGCAAAATCGAAACAGTGATCAGTCCAAGGTCAAAATCTTAACGCCTAGCGAAATTAAACAGTCTTGGCGTCGTGGTTAGTTAGTCACGTTAGTGGACTGCAGAAGTGGAGATCCGTGTTCAAATGTCCCTCCTGCCCCTTTATTTTCATAAAATTATGAACTATCCGACCGGTCATTGGCCTGTATAATCGCTGGATTATAATTTGTCTCTGTTTCGTAGTGTAATGTCCGTTTACAACAGCGATCCTCCTATTTGTTCTACACAGGTATCACAGGTCATAACTCTTGCGTACCGTTTTGGAAGTTTTGCCTTTGGAATTGCTTTGTTGTAACACAGTTCACTGCTGTTTATTTGCTGTTTTTATTTCTGTGAAAGATCTACTCGGCATCTCGCCTGCTCTCGCTATTCATTACATTTACTTCCGACGATAATATGTTCTTACCACATGACTCATATTTGTAAGCAGTGTATAATATGACAATTGTCAAGAGTACAGAAGGAGAACAGACACGTCAATGGCCGGACGGAAAGTTCATTGTAGTATTGGAGTACAAGTAGTATTTGGAGTACAAGGGAGATTTGAAGACGGATCGCCCACCTTGCAGTCCATTACCGTCACCACGCAACCAAGACGTCGCGACTATTGAAACTCACTCGCTGTTGCACATCTTGAGCTTGGACCGTTCACTGTGTGTTTCTTCTTATTGTGCATGTTATTCAATCCTATTCTTATTTTCATGCTTGACCTGTGTTCAGTTCTTGACGGGCTATCCAGTGGGTCATTTTACCACTAAACCTGAGGGGAGTGTGATGGGGAGTTTCCCTTGTCAGGAGTCATATTTAACAAAGCTCATTAACCTTTTTAGTTCTTAAAATAGTTTCCCTTTATTTATAGGAATAAATGCCCCTTTCACTGCACGCAATTCCAACTGTGAAGGTAGGTCTCTACGACAATCGGTGGATGAGAAAAAGCTGTGGCTGAGAGTATGTAGAGTACGTGTCCATCACCCACTATCTAAATTACAGAGTCCATGTGTCTAGTATTACTTAGTAGGTCTTGTATTTTAAAATCTTTCAGACTACAGTTTGTTCGAATGATTTAGCGAGATACCGCCAGTAGTTGTTCACACTTCATTTTTGACTACTGCAATTACAGAGACAGGCCTCGATTCCCATTGCATAGTGATCGACTGTAAGTTGGCCAGAATTAGACTTACTGATTTTGGATGGGTCCTAAGTGCGATATTCCCGTTCAACGATGCTCAAATGTTTGTTTTATGGTTGCTATCCAACAGGTTGCGCGATTAATGTGTTAGCTATTCTTGCAGTTTGCTTCCTCATTATCGAAGGCGACAGCGTTAAGAAATTGAATAACTGTGTCAGGGATCTGATTTATCAGGACATAATGGTTCTACTTGCACTAGTATTTCTATTACACATGAGAGTAGGCGGCTTACAAATTGTGTGACACATTGATATATGCTGAATAAAGGCCTGTAGTACTTTGATTACTATACTTGCAAGAAGAGATTGGCATACAATCACTATAAAACAGGAGTTTTATGTAGCTGACCTATAGGACCTTGCAATTTGGAAACATTTCGACTTTCGAGTCAGAGAGCTATTACTAGAAGAATGTTGCTTTTCGTCACACACGATTACGTATGATTAAGGTGCCCTTTTACTTAAAGTAATTGGAGCAATGCATGAATGCATGAAACACATCTTCTCCAGAGTTGCACTTCATCGTTGTTTAATGCATTTATTGAAACTAAAACGTACCTATTTTTCAACGTCTCAGATGTCATTATGAGTATCAACTATTACAGATAGAAAAAAGTTTTTCTCCATTCTCAGTTCTGAGTCGTCGAGGGTTGAGGTCCGATTTTCTTTGTGTAGAGCATTTTGGCGAAATTTCCGATTTTCACAACGTCGCTTTTATCTATTATTCTAGTCAAAGTTAGTGCGAAACCTGTTCGAGAATCAAGTAACATATTTTGTAAGTAGGCTGTTTAGGTTCAAAATGGTTCAAATGGCTCTGAGCACTATGGGACTTAACATCTGTGGTCATTAGTCCCCTTGAACTTAGAACTACTTAAATCTAACTAACCTAAGGACATCACACACACCCATGCCCGAGGCAGTATTCGAACCTGCGACCGTAGCAGTCGCGCGGTTCCGGACTGAGCGCCTAGAACCGCTAGACCACCGCGGCCGGCTTAGGCTGTTTAGGTTTTTATATTGGTAACGCCACGTAGCGCTCTGTATGAAAATACTGACTGTGCTGTGTGCAGTCTGTGGCTGGTTGGCATTGTTGTAATATTCGCTATTGTAGTGTTGGGCAGTTGGATGTGAACAGCGCGTAGTGTTGCGCAGTTGGAGGTGAGCCGCCAGTAGTGGTGGATGTGGGAAGAGAGAGGGTGGAGTTTTGAGAATGGATGATCTGAACGTGTGTCCATCAGAGACAGTAAATTTGTAAGACTGGATGTCATGAACTGATATATATATTATGACTTTTGAACACTATTAAGGTAAATACCATTGTTTGTTCTTTATCAAAATCTTTCATTTGCTACCTACGCCTATCAGTAGTTAGTGCCTTTAGTAGTTAGAATCTTTTATTTAACTGGCAGTATTGGCGCTCGCTGTATTGCAATAGTTTGAGTAACGAAGATTTTTGTGAGGTAAGTGATTCATGAAAGGTATAGGTTATTGTTAGTCAGGGCCATACTTTTGTAGGGATTTTTGAAAGTCAGATTACGTTGCGCTAAGAATATTGTGTGTCAGTTTATTGATGATCTGAACAAGTAAAGAGAGAAATAGTCTGTGCACGTTCAGTTTTGCTCAGCTGTTTGAAAATTAAATAACGTAAGAGGTTTATCAGCACAAACATTCATAAATTTTTCTAAGGTGAGGTTTCATAGTATGTCCCATGATTTTTGATTTAATGTTCGTGATATATGTATAGGAGGTGGAGAGGGAATCAACCCGCTAAGTGCCTGAATCTGTATATAAATCGCCACAAAAAGTTGCTGTTGGTAGCTGTACAAGACCAACGTTTATTAAAACGACACCAGGATTAGATCTGGATGTAGTTGATGTCCTTGATAACAAGGATTTGTAATGCGCGTAACTTACAGAGTAGATCAGAAGGAGTGCAGTTATAGTTGTTTTTAAATCAGTGGAAAAAAAGTAATTTCATCCTGTGACGTAGTTCATATGGTAGTATTTTTCTACTAGTAACACAAAGTAACAAAAAAAAAAGGATTACTTATGATATGCGCTAAACTAAATACATGTTTTCAGAATGGAAGGTTGCCGCACTGAAAAATTACGCCGATTACAAAACCAAATGAAACATGGTAGGTAAGTAATTAAAGTGTTGAAAACATTATGACACAACAAGATATGATCTTGAGTGTAGTTCCTTTTCTGCGATTTTAAGACCTTAGGCCGTTGGCGCCCAGAGGAAACTGGTATGCATCTATAGTCTAGGCAGCTCCAACGCGTGGCGCACGTTATGCTCGTTGACTGCGACGAGGTGCGGGCTGGTCAGGTGGAGGCAGAGCGGTCCCATTGCGCAACCATCTGCCTGACGACGGAGTTGTCGCGCGCCACGGAGCGCCCGCGCACCTGCGCCTTGCGATCGGGCATGTGCAGCAGGTGCGCCAGCTGCGTGAGCGCCGCGTGGTTGTCGTCTGGCGAGCAGAGCGCGTGCACGCGCACCGGCTCCGCGGTCGAGAGCAGCAGCAGCCCGGTGGCCGAGGCGCACGCCCGCAGCGCGTCCGCGCCCGACCTGCCGCCGCCCGCCTCGCATTCCTCCAGCTCGCTGGCCGGCAGGCACATCGATAGCGTGCTGCGCTTCCGCTCGAATCCTCTGCCCAGAATCTGCACACCAAATGTTCTTCTCGCATGCCTGTGTAAACAGTGTTTACGTATTTCTACTTGCATCCAGTGTAAAGGTACCTTCACACCGAAAACTAATTCCAACAAACAAAAACATACAACTGTTGTAAGTTTGGAAAACCTACAACTGTTGAAAAATGTTAACAACAGTTTCAAGCGCTTGTAAACCCTCGTTCGGCGTTTTTATTTTTTTGTTACAGAAAAGCAACAGAAATGGATTCTGACTGTGAAGATTTGCCATTTATTACGGTGGGATATGATGTTTTTGCTTTTTCAGAGTACATGATGAAACCATACGCAGGATGGCCAGAGAAAGGCAGCCAGGAAAGAATATTTAATTAACAAATATAGGGCTCCAGTAGGTCCGCAGCTCGTGGTCTTGTGGTTGCGTTCTCGCTCCCCACGCGCGGCGTCTCGGGTTCGATTCCCGCCAGATCAAAACAATTTTTCTGCCTCGAGATGACTGCGTGTTGCTGTGTCGTCTTCATCATCATCGTTAATGTCCATTATGGTCATCTTGCCTAGTACATAGGTGCGGGTCTCCCGCATCGTCCCCTATGCTCCTCGGAGTATGGGACCTCATCATCATCGCGCTAGAAGAATTGGGGTGAACTTTTTTGGGATGGTGTAAGCAGTTTTTCGGTGTCTTAGAACAACTATGCACGTATGTCCTGAAAAAGTAACATTAGTGACTTCCGCAGCTATGTCTTTGCACAGTTTTCTACGAAGTAATAAAGAAAGTGCCAAAGTTTACTCACCACCTGTCAGTTTTGATGTGAAAGATCCCGACACAGGCAGGGTTTCGAATGACACTTGGAGGATGTCACCGCAAAACAAATCTCTTCAGAGAAAGGGAGGCAACGCAGGAGGAACCGCAAAGAATATAAGGGATGAATTTGCAATCTACTTTGTATCAGATATTGGTAAAGTGAGATGGCAAGACAAATATGAAGAGAAAAATATCGAGTGAAAAGACAAATGTAATTACAAGCTTCCGAAAATGTTCAAATATGTGTGAATCCCTAAGGGACCAAACTGCTGAGGTCATCGGTCCCTAGTCTTACGCACTAGTTAAACTAACTGTTGCTGAGAACAACACACACACCAATGATGGAGGATGGAGGAACCTCCGGCGGGAGGGGCCGCGCAGTCCGTGACATGAAAGCTTCCGAGCAAAGCCCTTATTATTAGCACTCCGTCTTCAGCCCACAAGTGGCCCATCAGGACCATCCGACCGCCGTGTCATCCTCATTGAGGATGCGGATAGGAGGGGCGTGTGGTCAGCACACTGCTCTCCCGGTCGTTATGACAGTTTTCTTTGACCGGAGCCGCTACTATTCGGTCGAGTAGCTTCTCAGTTGGCATCACGAGGCTGCGTGCACCCCCAAAAATGGCAACACCACATGGCGGCTGGATGACCATCCATCCAAGTGCCGGGCACGCCCGACAGCGCTTAACTTCGGTGATCTCACGGGAACCGGTATATCCACTGCGGCATGGCCGTTGCCAAAACCCTTATAGCTTTAGTTATTAACAATGTAAACCATTAATTTGCAAACTGCTTTATATCTGATGCTGACAGAATGATATGAGAAGAGAAATAAATCAATTTCCGGTGAAAATACAGTTGTAATTACAAAATTTCCGACCAAAAGCCTCACATCTTCACTTACACTAGTGAATGACATTTTACTTACGATTTTAAATATTTTTCCCCCTGGATTGTATACGCCTTTAAAATACTTCATATGCTCGTAAAATATCCATTTCGGAATGTAGATCTCATTTGTCCCAGACCCACTTTTAGTTTTGACCATTTTACAATGCTCACGATTGGACTGTGTATCACATTTGTCTATCTCCTTTCACACTCCACAATGCGATGCACCAATTATATCCAAAACTTCTTTCAACAAATCTTTCCTTTAATATCTGTCTTTATTTGCAGAATCAGCAGATGGTGGAAGAAACCAAGCAGACATAACGGAAAACGCACATTCGCAAGTCACGCGACTCTGCCGTGTTTTAGCTCACTGATCATAAACTACAAACTCGAGACAAAACTTCCCTCAACTAGTTGTTCAGACTCGCGACTCCAAACAACTGTCGACAACAGTAGAAAACTACGTCAAACTTCCAGCTGAAAACAATTGTCAACCGAGTTTGTTGGATGGAGATGGTTTTCAGTGTGAAGGTACCGTAAATAGACCGCAAACACGAAATCAACTATACTCCCGCAACAGAGAAAACGAGACTGCATCTGATGCCGCTATGTGAAAGACTTATCAGTCATAGTTTGGGACGTTCAAGTGATTATGGTTGGCAGTATGGACAGTGTATCATGCGAAATTGTGCTAAATGACTTCTTTGGAAACTACCTTGAGCAAGTAATCAGAGAAACTAATAATGATGAGAACGTCTTGGATGTCCTAATTACAAATAACCCCAGCAATTTGACTCAGTTATTGTAGAGCAAGGAATCTGTGGTCGCAATGCAGTTATAACAGCACTGAATACAGTTGTAAATACACTATCGGCTCGAGCAAACTTTAACCTATGTGCTACAATATGATGGTCTACATCGTTCTCACTTACAAGGGTTGTAATCGGAACTAAATTGAATAAATTCATTTTACGTATATGAACTGAAATGTTTAAATATATTTAAATTTTATAATTATTCGTTTAACACTTCGCGGAGTAAAATAAAATGAAAAAAAAGATTAAACCAGGGTGAATCGAACCCCACACGCTGAATTCAGAATCCATACCGTTAATCACTTTTGCCGTAACTGTAACTTACTGAGTGGTCAACGTATGCAGTTAACTTACACTGAAATAAGAATAACAAACATTTGCATGACACAGTTAACATTCATGAGATAAGAATTATCGTGCCGTTTTGAAGGCGACATGTATCATCATCATCAATTAAGACTGATTATGCCTTTCAGCGTTCAGTCTGGAGCATAGTCCCACTTATAAAATTCCTCCATGATACCTTATTCAGTGATAACATTGGTGCCTCTTCTGATGTTAAGCCTATTACTTCAAAATCATTCTTAACCGAATCCAGGTACCTTCTCCTTGGTCTACCCCGACTCCTCCTACCCGCTCTACTGCTGAACCCATGAGTCTCTTGGGTAACCTTGCTTCTCCCATGTGTGTAACATGACCCCACCGTCTAAGCCTGTTCGCCCTGATTGCTACATCTATAGAGTTCATTCCCAGTTTTTCTTTGATTTCCTCATTGTGCACACCTTCCTGCCATGGTTCCCATCTACTAGTACCTGCAATCATCCTAGCTACTTTCATATCCGTAACCTCAACCTTGTTGATAAGGTAACCTGAATCCACCCAGCTTTCGCTCCCATACAACAAAGTTGGTCGAAAGATTGAACGGTGCACAGATAACTTAGTCTTGGTACTGACTTCCTTCTTGCAGAAGAGAGTAGATCGTAGCTGAGCGCTCACTGCATTAGCTTTGCTACACCTCGCTTCCAGTTCTTTCACTATGTTGCCATACTGTGAGAATATGCATCCTAAGTACTTGAAGCCGTCCACCTGTTGTAACTTTGTTCCTCCTATGTGGCACTCAATCCGTCTATATCTCTTTCCACACTGACATTACTTTTGTTTTGGAGATGCTAATCTTCATACCATAGTCCTTAGATTTCTGATCTAGCTCTGAAATATTATTTCGCAAACTTTCAATAGAAACTGCCATCACAACTAAGTCATCCGCCAGCCAGTCTATTGTTTTCAACATATGATCCATAAATAATATGAACAACAGTGGAGACAAGTTGGAGCTTTGTCTTACCCCTGAAACTACTCTGAACCATGGACTCAATTTACCGTTAACTCTAACTGCTGCTTGACTATCTATGTAAAGACTTTTAATTGCTTGCAAAAGTTTGCCTCCTATTCCATAATCACGTAGAACAGACAATAACTTCCTCCTAGGGACCCGGTCATATGCCTTTTCTAGATCTATAAAACATAGATACAATTCCCTGTTCCACTCCTAACACTTCTCCATTATTTGCCGTAAGCTAAAGATCTGGTCCTGACAACCTCTAAGAGGCCTAAACCCACACTGATTTTCATCCAATTTGTCCTCAACTAATACTCGCACTTCCCTTTCAACAATACATGAGAAGATTTTACCCACAACGCTGATCAAAGAGATACATCTGTAGTTGTTACAATCTTTTCTGTTTCCATGTTTAAAGGTTGGTGTGATTACTGCTTTCTTTCTGATGGAACCTGTCCCGACTCCCACGCCATTTCAATTATCCTGTGTAGCCATTTAAGACCTGACATTCCACTGTATTTGATGAGTTCCGAGTTAACTTCATACACCCCAGCCGCTTTATTGCACTGCAATCTATTGACCATTTTCTCCACTTCCTCAAATGTGATCTTATTTCCATAATCATTCCTGACCCATTGTACATCGAAATCTGAAACATTACTGATCGTATTTTCACCTACATTGAGCAACTCTTTAAAATATTACCTCCATCTGCCCAAGGCATCAACAGGATTCACCAGCAGTTTTCCTGAGCTGTCCAAAATACTTGTCATTTCCTTCTTACCTCCCTTTCGAAGACTGCTAATTACACTCCAGAATGGTTTTCCAGCATCTTGACCCAAGGTCTCCATGTTTCCAAAGTCTTCCCAAGATATCCTCTTGGATGCTGTAATTATCTGTTTGGCTTTGTTTCTGTCTTCAACATAACTTTCACTGTCTACCTGAGTTCTAGTATGTAGCCATTTTTGATATGCCTTCTTTTTCCTTTTACAGGCTGCCTTGACTGTGTCATTCCACCAAGCGGTTTGCTTCATCCTACCTTTACACACTACTCTTCCAAGACATTCTTTGGCCACTTGTAGTACTGTGTCCCTGTACCTTGTCCATTCCTTTTCCAGTGACTGCAATTGACTACATTCAACTAACTGGTACCTTTCTGAGATCGCTGTTATGTACTTGAGCCTGATTTCCTTATCCTGAAGTTTCTCCACTCTTATCCTTCTACACATGGACCTGACCTCCTGCACTTTCGGCCTCACAGTACCAATTTCACTGCAGATTAAATAATGATCAGTGTCATCAAAGAATCCCCTGAATACACGTGTGTCCCTCACAGCCTTCCTGAATTCCTGATCTGTTATTATATAGTCAATGACAGATCTGGTTCCGATGATGATGATGATGATGTTTGGTTTGTGGGGCGCTCAACTGCGCGGTTATCAGCGCCCGTACAATTACCCAATCTTTGCTCAGTCCAAATTTGCCACTTTCCTGGATGATGATGAAATGATGAGGACAACACAAACACCCAGTCATCTCGAGGCAGGTGAAAATCCCTGACCCCGCCGGGAATCGAACCCGGGACCCCGTGCTCGGGAAGCGAGAACGCTACCGCGAGACCACGAGCGGCGGACAATCTGGTTCCCCTGCCTTCCCAAATATACCGGTGAATGTTCTTATGTTTAAAAAAGGAGTTTGTGACTACTAAGCCCATACTGGCACAGAAATCCAGGAGTTGTTTCCCGTTCCTGTTGGCCTCCATATCCTCTCCAAATTTACCCATAACCTTTTCATACCCTTCTGTTCGATTTCCAATCCTGGCATTAAAATCACCCATGAGCAGAACACTGTCTTTGTCCTTTACTCTAACAACTACATCACTGAGTGCGTCATAAAAACTATCCATCTTATCTTGATCTGTCCCTTCACAATGCGAATATACTGACACAATCCTAATTTTCTTGCTAGACACTGTCAAATTTATTCACATCAGTCGTTCGTTTACATACCTCAATGCAACTACGCTGGGTTCCATTTCTTTCCTGATGAGAAGCCCTACACCCCATTGTGCTATTCCTGCTTTGACTCCTGACAGGTAGACCTTGTATTCTCCCACTTCCTCTTCTTTCTCACCCCTTACCCGAATGTCACTAACAGCTAAAACGTCCAACCCCATCTTACTTGCAGCCTCTGCCATCTCTACCTTCTTCCCAGAGTAGCCCCCATTGATATTAATAGCTCCCCATCTCGTTACCATTCGTTTGCCGAGTCGTATCTTAGGAGTCCCTGGTTTGTCAATTAGAGGTGGGACTCCGTCACCTCCAAAGGTCCGAGGCATTTTGCTCTGATTGTTGCCAGCATCATATTTATAGTACCAGGGAAGCAGGTTGCTAGCCTTACTTGCCCCGAGTCCCATTGAGTTTTACCCCTAACGGTTGAGGGACTAACCGTGGGATTTGGTAGTCTTTGCCGTCTGAGCACAAAGGTGGCCACGACTCGGAATATGTCCGAGATGCCCAGCTTTATTCCAAAGTAACTGGTATCCCGATTGTCAGGACCTCTTACTTGGCCACTCATACGTTGCCCGTCGTTCATGAACTAGTACATGATACCAGGAACCCACACCATGAACCACATGTAGAACACAGAAAATAGAATTAATTTGAGAAACATGACAGATGAACCTGGATATTAGTGCAACAGGAAACACATTTTACTTTTGCACTAGAATCGTAGTCGAAGTCTGCTTCAAGATGGTGGAGACAAGGTGGCAAGGGGTCAATTCCCGAGGCCTTACCCCTGCCGCCCTCCCCGCCCACGTGACACGAAACTGCTGCCTCACATGGCGGCCTCTTCATCTTTTTTCTTCAATTTTCCAAAAACAATCCTAGTAGTGCAAAAGGAAAGAATACAGGGGGAAAACAGATTTTTAATTTGGAGGTAAGGTGCTATGGGACCAAATTGCTGAGCTCATCCGTCTCTACGGTTAAAACTACTTAGCGTAACTTTAACTTACGCTAATAAGAACAACACACACACCCATGCCCGATGGAAGAGTCCGAGGGGGTGGGGGAAGCTCCACGAACTGTGACAAGACGCCCAAGACCGCGCAGCTACCCCGCGGGGCGGGAAAATTGAGACGAGAAAACAAAACCACAGAGAGAACAGCAGCTGCTGACTGAACTACCCAACGCCCTTCGAAAGGTAAGATTTAGCATGTTGCCAAAGAATTCTCCAAATCGGGGTGGTTGCAAACAGAACCAGAAATTCGTAGTCTTAAACTGGCGAAAAGCCAAATTGTTATCATCTTCCTTATCAGTAACAATAAAATGTACACATTGACCGACCAGCTATGTGATCATATAAGTATTCGTCCTCTGGAAAAGGAAGTAGACGGCTGCAGAATTATATCAGTGGAAAATGCAGCTTCAACAGACCAAGTGAGGAATTCCAATTGCTTCCAGAGCCAGGACCAGTTTGCTAGGGAAGCCTCATTAAAATCCAAAAAGGAGATGCTATAATGGACAAAAGCAACGGCGGCAACCCAAATCGTATCACTATCTTCTGCCACAGGGATAAGAATAGAGCGACCAGGAAGTCAACTGTGATGACAGTCACCAGCAAGGCAGAGGTCCTGAGATTTACTGTTCTCGTCACTGTTTTATTATCAAGAATTAATAACGTGAGAGGACGACAATTCTTAGCTGTATTACGATCAGGATGTTTAGGCATCAACTCAAATTTACTTACCTTGAATGGAACTAGTGTAACTCACCCCCCTGTCATCTCGTTCAAATACCACGTAAATATGCGACACAAAAGTGGCTACAAGGGCTTCTTTGAGAGCCCATCCGTACCTGGCGTTTTCTGAGAAGATGTAACAATAATATCATATACATCATCTGCGTGAAAGGCGGCCGAGAAATTAGTATTCTGCTCAGGCGTTAGTGGCCTTCTCTTCATTGAGTCATCAGACTGCTGATGTGTCCGATGCAGCCGGCCAAGTATTCCTCCCCTGTGCCAATCTCTTCATTTCAGAGTAGCACTTGTAACCTACGTCCTCAAATATTTGCTGAATATACTCCAGTCTCTGTCTTTCTCTGCACGTTATACCCTCTACAGCTCACTGGAGAACAATGGAAGTTATTCCGTGATGTTTTAAGAAATGTCCTACCTTCCTGTCCCTTCTTCTTGTCAGCGTTTTCCATCTACTCCTATCCTCGCCCATTCTCTGGAGAAACTCCTCATTCCATACCTTATCAGCCCGCTTAATTTTCAACATTCTTCTGTAACACCACATTTCAAATGCTTCAGTTCTCTTCTGTTCTGGATTCCTCACAGTCCATATTTCACTACCATACAGTGCTGTGCTCCAAACTTTTATTCCCAGAAATTTCTTCCTCAAATTGAGACCTACATTTGATACTTGTAGACTTTTCTTGGCCAGGAATGCCCTTTTTGCCAGTGCTAGTCTGCTTTTTATGTCCTTCTTGCTCTGTCCGTCGTAGGTTATTTTGTTGTCTAGCTAGCAGAATTCCTTACCTTCATCTTCTTCGTGATCACCAATAGTGATGTCATGTTTCTCACTGTTCTCATTTCTGCTACTTTTCATTACTTTCGTCTTTCTTCGATTTACTCTCAGTCCATATTCTGAACTCATTAGACTGTTCATTCCATTTAGTAGATCATGTAATTCTTCTTCACTTTCACTCAGGATAGCAATGACGTCATCGAATGTCAACATTGTAATCCTTACACCTTGAATTTTAGTTCTACTACTGAACCTTCCTTTTATTTCCGTCATTGCTTCTTAATCCGAGCACTACGTTCTTGGTCTTCTACTTTTATTGTTCCTTCTCGGTTCTTGTACATACTATACACTGCCCATCTACCCCTACAGCTTACCCTTATTTTTCTCAGAATTCAGAACATCTTTCACCATTTGACAATATCGAACGCTCTTTCCAAGTCGACAACTCCTATGAACGTCTCTTGAATTTTCTTTAGTCTTGCTTCCATTACCAACCGCAACGTCAGAATTGCCTCTCTGTGGCTTTACCTTTCCTAAAGCCAAACTGATCGTCATCTAACACATCCTGAACTTTATTTCCTTTTCTTATATATGATATCTTGTCAGCAACTTGGATACATTCAACGTGCAAGTCGCCGAAGTGGCGTCAAATCGAAAGACTTGCATCTGGCAAACGCTCTGCCCGACGGAAGGCCCAAATCACACGACATTTTAACTTGGATACCTGAACTGTTAAAGTTATTGTGCGATAATTCTCGAACTTGTCAGCTCTTGCAATATTCAGAATTGTCTGGATAATATTTTCCGAAAATCAAATAATGCAGGGTGACAATTATTGAACTATATGAAATAAAATCGTCATAACTTGTGAACAATTTGCGTTAGGACGTTCAAACTGCACTGTTGGCGGGGGACATGATGGGAATTATGTTGCTCATGTATGGTTTGGTTTAGCGATGAAGCCCACTTTAATTTGGATGGGTTTGTCAATAAGTACAACTGGCGCATTTGGGGGCCTGAGAATCCATATTTCGCGATCGTGGAGTCTCTTCACCCTCAATGGGTGACTATGTGGTGTGCTATGCCCGGTCACAGAATAATCGCTGCGATATTCCTTGACGGCACGGTAACTATGTAACGGTACGTGAAGGTTTTGGAAATGAGTTCACCCCCATTATCCAAAGTGACCCTGATTTCGGCAAGAAGTGGTTCATGCCAGACGGAGCTCGACACAATTGAAGCGGGAGCGGAGGAGCACTTTGGGGACAGCATTCTGGCTGTGGGTTACCCAGAGGCCACTGACATAGACCTCGATTAGCCGTCATATTCTCCGGATATGAACACATGTGACTCCTTTTTGTGGGGCTAAAAGGTGTACAGTAATAACTCCAAAATCTTTGCCGAGCTGAAAACAGCCGTTCAGGAGGTCATCGACAGCATCGACGTTCCGACACTTCAGCGGATCTTGCAGAATTTCGCTATTCATCTGCGCCACATCATCGCTCATGATGACAGGGATCACGAAGGTGTCATAACCTAAATCCGGATATCTGTATACACGTTTACATGTAGAATAAAATGCGTGCGCACTGTAATTTGTGAGTAATTTACGTTTTTTCATACAGCTCTATAATTGTCACCCTGTGTATCACCAGATACATTCTACTGTTGCCACCTCCACCAGTGATTTTAGAAATTCTGATGGAATGTTATCAATCCCTACTGGATTATTCTATCTTAAGTTTTCCAAAGCTCTTCTAAATTCTGATTATAATATTGGATCCCGTCTCTTCTACTGTATGTCGACTCCTGATTCTTCTTCTATCACGCGATCAAACAAATCTTCGCCCTCGCAGAGGTATTTGATTTACTCTTTGCACCTATCCGCCTTCTCCTCTGCATTTAACGGTGGAATTCCCATTTGCACTTTTAAATTCACTACCCTTCGTTTTAATTTCACAGAAAGTTGTTTTGACTTTTCTATACGCTGAGTCAGTCCTTCCAACTATCATTTCTTTTTCGATTTCTTCAGATTTTTCATGCAGCCATTTCGTCTTAGCTTCCCGGAGGTTCCTATTTATTTCATTCCTAAGTGAGTCGTATTTCTGTGTTCCTGAATTTCCTGGAACATTTTTCTACCTACTTCTTTCGTCTATCAACTGCAGTATTTCTTCTGTTACTTACGGTCCTTTGCATATACCTTCTTTGTTCCAATGTTTTTGTTTCCAACTCCTATGATTGTCCTTTTGAGCCTCAGAGAACTTCAAGCGTATCTCTTTATTCTCTAATACTTCCTTACCACACTGCTTTGCCCATTGATTCTTCCTGACTAACCTCTTGAATTTCAGCCTACGCTTCATCGCTACAAAATTGTTATCTGAGTGAGGTTACACCCTACAATCCAGTCTCTGATTTCGGAATCTCGGCCTGACCATGATGTGATCTAACTGAAATCTTCCCGTACCTCTCGGTCTTTTCCAAGTACACATCTTCCTCTTGTGATTCTTCAACGGAGTATTCACTATTACTAACAGAAATTTATTGCAGAACTCGTTAAGTCTTCCTCCTCTCTCATTCCCAACTCCAAGCCCATATTCTCCGTAACCCTTTTTCTACTCCTTCTCCTACAACCGCGTCCCAGTCCTCCATGACTATCAGATTTTCGTCTCTCTTAACGTACTGAATGTCCTGTTCAATACCCTCGTATACTTTCTCTATCTCTCCGTTTTCATCTTGTGACGTCGAAATGTATACCTGTTGTCGGTGTTGGTTCTCTGGCGATTCCGATGACAACAACCCTGTCACTTAACTGTTCACAGTAACTCGCTATCTGCCCTATCTCCTACCCATAACGAATCCTACTACCGTTGTATCATTCTCTGCTGCTGTTGATATTACCCTATAATCATCTGACCAGAAATCCTTGTCTTCTTTCCATTTCACTTCACTGATCCTCACTACATTCAGAATGTGCATTAGTATTTCCCTTTCCAGATTTTCTAGTTTCCCTGTCACGTTCAAGCTTCTGACATTCCATGCCCCGACTCCTTTCGTTAGTTAATCTTTTTCTCGTTGTCACCTCCCCTTTGGCAATCCCCTCCCAGACATCCAAATGGGGGACTATTCAAGCATCTTTTGCCAATGCACTGATCATCATGACACTTATTTTATTACGGGCCATGTGACCTGTGGATACACATTATGCGTCTTTAATACATTAGTTTCCATTGGCTTGCATGAACATGCCGTTGATCACTGCTAATTCCTCCACGTTCAGGGGCAGTTTCCCACCCCAGGGACAATAGAGTGCCTTGAAGCTGTGTACGCTCCTGCCCCATATTTGAGAGAGCCGTTGGCAGAATAGTTGCGACTTCTTATGCTGGAAGTTTTCGGCCTCCATTGCTGTTGATTTTTACTCAGAATTTAAACAGTCGAGTCTTTTGAACCCAGGACTGAGAACATTCTGATTACTAATCAAAGACGCTGTCCCTAGTCAACGGGTGGCCAACCTACGGTTCCAATAACAGAGTCGAAGCGAAAGTTGCTAGGTGTATCCACGTTGTGAAGATCCACATAGTGGCGCGGTGTAGGGCAGCTCGCATTTATTAAACTTGACAGGTTCAAGTGGGACCTCGCAAACTGGGACATGACGCGATGGTGGCGCGACACGTGCTTGCACCAGATCGCGTGGCGTTTTCGGGGCACAGTTTCTCGCGCCGCACGCCATTCTAGCACTATCGAAGAGTCGAGACGGAGAGCGGGAAAGCAGTCGTCCAATACGCTCCGTTCGACAACGTGCACATGGACAGTGGTAGTTCTGCCCCCCCCCCCCCGAAAAATATTACCTTATTACTAAACTTTATTGTCAGCGAGAAGTGTTCCGTTTCTCGTTATTAGATCTCTCAATCTTATTTCATTAGTGCATTATGTTCTTTAGTTATTTGTATCCTTATTGCCCCTATAGCTCTACTCTTTTTATTTCGTTATTGCTCTTCTTTTTCCAAAGAAAAACGCACAATTCAATGTCTGGTGAAACGTTAGCGACTGGGGTTTAGTTATATCCTCGTTTCCACAATGTCTTTAGACCGCAAGAAGAGACAAATGATTCATCGTGAGGGTAGTGAAATACCAAGGGATGTTTAAAATCATGTGAACAACCCAAAAGGAGAAAATTCTAATTATATTGTGAAAAAAGCCACTACGTGCTGCCTATTATGCTGGCGTATCTGGAAGTACATAAGTCTCACAGTGGTGTGGATCTAATAAGAGACTTTATACTGCAGGTATGCGGACACGACCTTTTCACTTTAAGCTAGAAACAACCCCCACGAATGTGAATGTTTGAACTGGCACGTCGTGAGGGGAAATGCATTTCATTGTGTTGTGTACATAGTTCCGCGTAGTCAGCGAGTACACAACTTTCCCACTAGAGCGCGCCCCGCCAAGCACAACAGCGCAGACGCAGTGCTCGTCCGTCTCCGCTCTAGGACATGGCGCTGCCATAAAGACGGACCAAATTCTACTTCCGCCGATCCGCGTATTAATATGTCACGCAGTCAATGAGATTGAGGCTAACGTAGAACCTTTTCTCCTCGCGGATCACACTCGCGCAGTGATACGTGAACGCTCGAGGTATTATAACGAGAGTACAGACCTCCGATAAGTCTGTACCAGTCAGCATTTGTCTGTACCAGTCTATAGTCAAGTTTCAGTCTATGCCTAATAAGATTATCATATTCCTGTACATAGCCATGAAGAGAAATATATAGACACTTTGTCAAGTATCAGAGATATGTGAGAATAAGATTAACGTACCAAGACCAAAGGAACTTCAGATTGTCAACTGTAAACAGCATCCAGAATCAAGTTACGTAATATCTATGATGAAAATTAATCAAGTTCTGTTTAAAGTTGGTCACCGTCAATCTGCTACTCTAAGCGTGCAAATGGCATTTCTATCGTCTGACCTAACGGCAGAAGATAAACACGCCACGATAAGACCACGAGACATATTGCTGACACTCGCCTATTTCGTTAGAGCGACAAGTCAAATAATCTGATGGTGTGTGTACCGAAGGTCTTACAGAACGCACACCACACATTGATTACATACACGATATCCGAATTAATAAACTTATTATCCCATAGGGTACATATATTAAGAATGTGGTCGGTTTTATCCCGAAAATATTAGTATGCTGAAAGTGTGTGGTGATTTGATACATTTAATTTCCGGGAATGTATTGCTGACAAAGGCAGGCTTACTTTCATGACAACGTTTCTCGAACAAGTGAAATCTTCCCCTCGCAAGGCACACCTGGCTAGTTTCCACTTGTCGGTCGCACGCATTATTCTCAGCTGCTGACAGTGCACTGACCATCTTGTCTTCTAGTGGATTACTTTCTTTTCTCAATAATAACTCTGTCGTTCACGAAATACAGGGTGTCAGTTTGGCAAGTCTTAGGTTGCATCTAGCATGTGTGCATCGTTCTGCAACAAGGGCACACTCGTCATTATTTTCATATTTCTCATATGAGGAATAGGAAGAAAAGCCTTTGGTAAATTTAATTTCAAGTCGTTCAGTATCAAAAATATGATGGGTTACTGAGATTCCGAAAAAAAAAGAAACAGATTTGGTGATTTATTTTGTGTGAATTTTTAACCTTTTCTCATTTGAAGAAGTATATAACATCTATGAGTAACGGCTACATTTATCTTGTTGACTTTTTCAGTTGAGCTTCTTCTGCCAAAGAGTGTAATTAGCTCAAACTCTCCTTGCAGTAGCTGTTGCGACAGAACCGTGAAACAGACTGCCTCATTAAAGAAGCAGTTGACAATCAGAGAAGTCAGTACCTTACGGAACACCTCAGTGTGGTGGTTTGCAGTAATGTAAGAGGAAAAAAAAGCATGTTCGTTTTTAAACTAGAAAATTCTCTTTTAGCAGCTGCCTTTACTCTTAAAAAATTATAGTACTGCATCGAAAAAATAAAATAAAATCTATACCTTCTGCTATATTGCTGTAGATAAGAAAGTTCTGTGTGTTAAACATATGGCAATATACTCCTTCTTGTGTGCTATCATTCATCAAAATGTCTTTTCGGTATCTCGACTGGTTTAGGAGATATTTGGGACGTTATGAACATTTAGTTATCACGCGTCGGTGGTCAGAAATGAACGTGCTACGTAAAATCCATTTCCTCGAGACTGGAAAGACAAACATAAACCTCCTTCCAACCAGAAAGAAAAGTTCAATATGCTAGCTAAATTTCATACGTACCAACATATGCTTAATATGTACCAAGCGCCGGCCGTGGTGGCCGAGCGGTTCTAGGCGCTACAGTCTGGAACCGCGCGACCGCTACGGTCGCAGGTTCGAATCCTGCCTCGGGCATGGATGTGTGTGATGACCTTAGGTTAGTTAGGTTTAAGTAGTTCTAAGTTCTAGGGGACTGATGACCTCAGAAGTTAAGTCCATAGTGCTCAGAACCATTTGAACCATTTTTTATGTACCAAGCGCAAAATCTTTGAGACCACTGTTTTTCATTGCAAACTTTCCCATTTTCGTACCTTTTCCAGTCTGTTAAGTGAATATAACAGCATAAGGTTGGAAACCTTACGAACCGAGCCTTACATCCTAACATAACGCTAACTCGCTTTAAATACTCCAGCCCTCCAGTTGTCGTCATTGGGATCGCCGGCATTCACAGTAATAGCACACGATTCCAGCATTACCATAATGTAGTAAATCTGTGTACTAGATGCTCCAGCACGGCCTAAGAACTAGCCGAAGTTGTACTCAAGATGTTGACATTCACCTGATGAACTTTATGCTGGTCGCCGCCTATCATCGACTGATGGAGCAACTGACTGCCTTCCGACAACAGCACATTATAGGGCGCTGCTAGTACTGAGCTTCGACACGAAATCTAACAGTGCCTCTTGGGGTCAACGTTCCTTTCCAAAACACAGGCGTCTGCAGGTAGGTACGTGAAAGCAATTTTTCAGGTTCAACATAAGGATCTACTGGCGATGATAAAGAGTATGTTTTTAGTCGTTTGATAGCAAGTACTAAAACATTGTTACACGAAGCAGACGAAAAGAACAAAACATTGGCAGATTATGAGAAAAATGAACTAGCTATAGAATTGCAGAAAGGTCAGAAGAGTTTAAGCTAACTTCGCATCATCAGTTTATGGTATAGACGGATTAAATCAATAACCAAGCCATACATTTGAATGAGATGGTATCGGAACGAATAACGGAAGAAGTAAAGATGTAAGAAAAAATTTTAAAAATGCACTTGAGACTAAGTAACTTAAAGACCGAAAGTCGACGTTTCCAAGGAGGGTTACAATTCTTAGACAAGAAACTGAATAGTGAGTTTCAGGGGGGGGGGGGGGGGAGGAGGGAGGGATGGGTTGTGAAAAGGTTGAGTAGAAGAGGAACAAAGATCGGGGTAATGATGACACACTCCCTCCGTACAGGTCCGGAGACAATGAAAACCTGCTAAAAGAGACGATTAGACAACTAAGGAAATATTCTGAAAATTACGTGGGACGTGTAGACGGAAAACAAGGTTCAAATAGCTCTGAGCACCAGGGGACTCAATATCTGAGGTCATCAGTCGCCTAGAACTTAGAACTACTTAAAACTAACTAACTTAAGGACATCACACACATCCATGACCGAGGCAGGATTCGAACCTACGACAGTAGCGGTCGCGCGGTTCCAGACTGAAGCGCCTAGAACCGCTCGGCCACATGGGCCGGCGGAAAACAAGGAAGAGTAAATGTTAACAATGGTGTTCTTCTCAAGCAGAAGTGAGCGATAGTTATAATCAGTTTTGGGAAGAAAGGGGAGATGGCTAAATCAGAAATTTCCGACCTTTGACCCAGAAGGAGGAACCGACCCAGTTATTTTTCTGAAAGCGTTTTACTGAACCTTGCCTGCAGTTTGAGACTACCGAAGAGAGATACGTTTTGTGGTAGTTCATTTGGAGGTGACTCCTTTGCTGTGGGAACTGTTAAATGTAAACATATTTAAGTCCTATGAGAGATCTGAAAGACTAGTCAGAGGATGAACAGAAAAGCCTAAGTTTGCAGTTGATGTATTCAGGCACATACAAAGAGACATTGGGTGGTTATATGAACTGCGTGGAATATTTAGATAAAGATGTTTATGAACCACAACTGATTGAAGTGCTTATCAGTAGGTTAACCACAGCCCCTAGAGAAAGCTGATAGGAAGAACTTGGGACTAAGAAAAGTAAGAGAGGAAACAATATGTCAAAGCGCTAAGGGACAGTAATAGGCCTTGGAGAGAACCGGTTGTACCGAAGGTATGAGAATTAGTGTGTGTACAGCTGAGGCAGGAAAGTAGGTCTGCTGATAACACCATACCCAATACAGTAATGCATGAGCCAGCTTTTGTAAGATGTCAAGAAGGAGTAAAATTAAAAGAATAATTATTAAAGAAACAATCTGAAGGAGTAGGACTTATCAAAACCATTGCTAACAGGACGTGTCAATGACACAAAGCTGACATTAATGATGGACTTCAGAAGTGACAAATGTTTAATTGACATAACGTGTTGGGTGCTTATTAACAAGCATGGGGAGGCAGTTATCTTACCGGCAAAGCTACAATTTTGCATGAGGTGACTGGAATTAGCCGTGGGACTTTAAAGGAGGAGGCTAAAATAAAATTTTATATTGAAGAAATGAATTTCGAGCAAACAATGTATCTAGTAGTAGGAATGGACTGTCCTTGAAAAAAACAAGTCAATGTCTTTATTGGGGAATTGAATATGAGCGTATTTTATTAGGGAGAGAGAAGGGAAGTAAGATTTTTTAGTGATTAATATGCGTTGAGAGGAATAGGCTTCAGAATTGTGAATCAACCTTGAAGGATGTAAAAGCTTAGAACCAGTACAGAAACTGGAGGCGATAACAAGACACTACATAAAATCACAAAGAAACTGTCGAGTAAGAAATTTGGCGGTGATTTGCCAATCAAGGAGAAGCAAGGGACACTACTTACAAATTGAGAAGACCAAGTTCATGGTTGGAAACAACATTTTCAGAACATTCTGAAACGTGAAACTACAGATGACAATATAACTGGATGTAGACGGGGCAGGACTCCCACAAGATACGTCACTTAATGTATAACCACCCAAAGAAGAAATCGGGCCAGGACAACATCAGTCCAGAGATACTTAATGTAGATCCCTTTATAACAGCAGCAATTTTACACGCACTCCTGACACCGACATGGATAAAGTACCGAATGATTGGAACAGAGGCTTGCTCATCAAGCTCCCCAAGAAAGTAGACCTATCCGTTTGTGGTAATTGGAAAGGCATCACCCTACTGTCAATCCCAAGCAAGATCCTCTCGCAAATAATCCTAAATAGGATAAAAGCATATATGGACAAGAAAATAAGAAGAGGATGAGCAGGATTCAGGGATGGTCGCTCTTGCGTTGACCTGATAAACACCTTGAGAATAGTAGCTGAGCGATCATATGAATACCAGTTGCCGCTTTACATGCTGTTTGTAGACTTTGAAAGGGCTTTCGACACTGTAATTAGAACAAAATTATGAAGCTTACTGCAAACTTTTGTAATTCCCAAGAATTTAATTGCTCTTGTCATGTGCATGTATGAAAACTACATGTGCCTGGTTCAACATCAAGATCTGCTTTCAGAACCAATAGCAGTAAAAATAGGAGTTAAGAAAGGCTGCGTGCTCTCACCAATATTATTTATCGCTGTACTGAATCTTGTAAAGACGCAAGCAATGGATAAAGCGAGAGGAATAAAATGCTGCAATGGAACGCAACTAGAAGATCTAGTTTTGGCAGATGACCTGTTTCTTCTGTCCCACAGCCCCAACGACATGAACGAGACACTAGAAGACCTGAAATCTGTGCCGAAGAAAATCGGTTTGAAAGTGATGTAACATCTGTGCTTCTATATGGATGTGAAACATGGAAAGTGACAAAGCAACTAATGCATTAGCTGCAGACATTCAGCAACAGATATCTGAGGAACATGCTGGAGGTATGATGGCCAAAAATTACCTCTAACAAAACACTATGGGAAAGAACCAACTAGAAGCCAATAGAGCTGCAGATAAGAAGCGAAAAGTGGCGATGGTTAAGGCATAGACTTAGGAAACCAAATAAACATACTGCGAAGGATGCGCTTTATTGAACCCCTCAGGGACGACGGAGACGAGGCAGGCCCCAAATGACGCGGAGACGATCGACTGAAGTAGAAGATTGACAGCAAGGAATACAATGCGAAAAGTGAAAACACTAGCAGAAAGTAGAACAAGCTGGCGATACTTTATTGCAGACCTATGCTCCTCATAAGGAGTTAAAGGAATTAAGAAAAAATGTAAATAAAGTGTAGACCTTGCAACTAGAAGAAGTGTTGAACTAATATGAATAAGTTTCTTTTTTCAAACAGGTCTGGAATTGTATCAGGGTATCAATGAAACAAAAGATGAAAGAGAATAAAATGCTTTAAAAATTTCGATAAACTAGTCACTAAGTATTAGACAGTAGGTAATAAGGCTGTTAGGAGTACAGGAAAAACCTATTGTGAGAGGAAAAGAGAAGCTTGCACACATACGTATTGCTTGGTAGTCAAAGGTCTGGGATCTGTCAGTGGAAACTATGTATCTCAGCCGAACATACTGTTTCTGTAATTATGTATGATTATACTGAGTAGGGCTCTTCCGGTGACAGTAAATGTTTTATTCATTTGAAGAAACGAAAACCCTCATTTATTTATGCAGAATGGATTGTTATGTTACGCAGAGGAAAGTGAAGAAATTACTGTTGATTTATACCGGGGGCCCAGAATAGGTGATTTAGGAATAATGAAGAGGCTATTTAGTGTTTGGTTTTGGATGGAGTGAACTGAAGACTTGAGGAATAAGACGGGAAACTGTTCTGTTAAGAAAATGGTGTTCAAGGTTGCACTAAATATGAATGGTAGTACGAATGTGAAAGTAATGTGTCACATCCTCTCAATTACATGCCACAGTAACACACCAAATGCTCCATGTTTGTGTCACATCCTCTCAATTAAATGCCACAGTAACACACCAACTGCTCCATGTTGACACGAATACAGCTAGCTGGAAAAATATTTACTAATGATCTTAATAATTCATACCCTTTGCTTTGACACGTGGACAGAGACACACAAAAATTATAACGGATGTGATGTATGAGCTGTCCATTGTTTAGCAAGTAATTGAATGTAAAATTTTGCACAGGAAAATGTTATTGAATAAGTGAGAAGGAGGAATTTCATTTTCCTTTTAATATGGATAATTGTTACATAATAAAGCAATACGAATTCCTTTCACTTCATGTGTGCTAAGAAATTTTCTGCATTTGGGAAGACAAGAAGGTAACTAATAGTTTTTGGAGCAAATACTTTCACATGAATTTCGTTCACAAAGCGCAAAGCGTTTTTTTTTTTTTTTAATGAATGCAGATAATTTCTCGGAGCACATAAATTGAATATAATTTAAGTAAAACGTGTTGAATGATGAAGATAAAGAGGAAGTAATGGTTCGCAAAGGATGGAGAGAGAGTGAGAGACATGTCTGTGACAAACAAGAGAATTTCATCTGTTGGGGCCGGTCGGAGTGGCCGAGCGGTTAAAGGCGCTACAGTCTGGAACCGCACGACCGCTACGGTCGCAGGTTCGAATCCTGCCTCGGGCATGGATGTGTGTGATGTCCTTAGGTTAGTTAGGTTTAAGTAGTTCTAAGTTCTAGGGGACTTATGACCACAGCAGTTGAGTCCCATAGTGCTCAGAGCCATTTGAACCATCATCTGTTGGGATTAAGGAGGACGAGATGTAGAAAACAAGAACATGAGCTGTAGACGAGAGTGACATCTCTGAGAGAGTGAGAAACCCCAAAGAGCGCCAGCGGGTTTTTCAAAATGAGCGACGTAACTATGAAACGGTAATTTCATGGATGGAGAAAAGAAAGTAGTACCGGTTACACAGCATGGAAAGTATCTTAAACGGGAGGGAGAGCGATGTGTTGACCACATGCCTCTCCATACTGCATCTAGATGATGCCGCAAGGCAGAGATAGACATGGTGGCCGGTAGATTTTCCTTGGGGCTTCATGGTCTGGCTAGGAGCTCGCAACAATGTTTTTTGCCTTGATAATACCCTCGGTACAACTAAGAAGACAGTACAGAAATTTCTATTGGTATGCCATACTCTGATAAAACCGCTCGATGATGACTTCATCATACTCATTTCCTTTTCACTAAACTCTAAATGGAAACACTACAAGCAAGATTTCTACTTAATGTATATCTAAAATGTGGCAACAGAGAGAAGAGTTTGACAGTGTTATTTTCTTGGGATTACAAGTTGAAAGTAAACTGATTTCGGACATCGTGCCTCAGAACGCCTAAAACGCATATGTAAATATTTATTTACCTTGCGGATACTGTCAGATACAGAGGAAATGAGAATAAAATGTAGGCATACTTCGGCTACTTTCATTCCATCATTTTTTGGATATCTCATCAAAACAAGATGCTTGTAAAATTTATTATATAAACATAAGAACTTCCTACAGAGATCATTTGAAGCAACTGGGCACACCAACTACTACCTAAGAAAGTACACCCGAAACATATTCGGAATGAGTAAATACATCGAGGTGTGGTTTTCGCCAAGTTATAACGGACAAGTGGCGAATTTCGTGACCTTCATAAGTAATTATTATATTTGTGGTCTTCGAATTACGACACCGACTGCTTTTTTTGCTACTGAAACTATGAACTTGTGTTTACCTGTGCGCTTGAAGACCTTCCATCTGTGTTCTGTAAAGCACTCACGATCCGTCTTTGCAAACATTATAAAAAAGGTTCTAAAAACTGGAATTGTGGAGAATAAAGTACGCCACGGATAACGAAGAGCTACAAGTGAAAGAAACGAAACTAACATTTTAGCAGTGGTAGCACGCAATGCAAATCATCTGGGAAGTACGAGATGGGTCAACGAAACGTGTGTTCTTTGAGCAGTGCATTCCGTCGCATTTCATCCTCTGCATCTGCAGCTTCGTGACGATGATTTCCAAAATTGGTTTCAGTTTTCAGAATTTTATCTATGAAAAGCAGAAATTGATGTAGCATGTCGATGCAAAATTTTGTGTATGGAAGAAGCAGCGTTTACAAACCTTGGGCTAGGTAATCTGCGCAATGTTCACCAATTCTCAGCTGGAACTTCATGCTGACTCAAAAATGTGGATAAAAACAACGCTGTTGGTCTATCAACATTTTGTGCGTTTTTTTTCAAGGCCTGCAACATTCGTCCCAGTTTATTGAGGGAGATCGAATCACACTAAAGTATATCGATTTCGAGTTATTAAGATATGTTGCTACCGCAGTTACTGGTAGATATCCCATTGGATATAGGGCAAACAGTGTGGTACCAACATGACGTATGTCCCTCTTATTTTTCACGTGTAATGATAGACCCTCATAAGAGAGCATTTGGAGACCAGTGAAACAATCGTTCAGGAAACTAAGCTTAAAACTTCGGTACTTTTATCTGCAGTGAAAATTAAAACGTACGGTACTGTTTCTCCAGAATCAGTTTACAGCGTGTAGCAATGCTCAAGATCAACATTCTGAGCACTTGGTATGACAATAGTGATAATAAAAACACGAACATCTGGTATAATAGGACAGGCGTTTGTGTAATGCCGACCGCTGTGGCCGAGCGGTTCTAGGACTTCAGACTGCAACCACGCTGCTGCTACGGTCGCAGGTTCGAATCCTGCCTCGGGCATAGATGTATGTCATGTCCTTAGGTTAGTTAGGTTTAAGTAGTTGTAAGCCTAGGGAACTGATGACCTCAGATGTGAAGTCCCGTAGAGCTTAGAGACATTTGAACCATTTGTTTGTGTAACCTCTAACTTGACGGCGGGACAGTTGTTTGCGGCGCTGTTATCTTTATACTATTTGATCATATTATATCGCTAAAGTTCTCTTACAAGCTTCTTTCGAATGATACAGGAAAAAGTAGTTTCATTAAAAAAAATTCGGCGTCGTAATTCGGAGAGTATAAATAAGAGCAATTATTTGCGAACGTCGGAAAATCCACCATATTGTCTTCTATAACTAGATATCTCGATATATTTATTCATTCTGTATATATCTTGGGTGGCCCGCCTTAGCTGCGTCACTGAAATTTTTGATACATAACGCACATTTTTTTCGAACCAAAAGCGCTGTTCCTGGAATGAGTACAAGAAATAAGAAAAGCTACTTACTTTACTCCATTATAAAATAAAACTACAACTTAGAGACAGAAGAGATATTAATTCGTATTTCGTAATGTTATGGTGATACTGAAAATCAGAACAATGACGGACTGAGAAAGTTCTACAAGATATCAACAGAATTTAGTAGTAATAAATTGTAGTGTTCATCATACATTCGTCATAGTGTAAAAACGTGAAATAAAATTTAAATATTGGTTATTAGTTTTACCACCTTTACTTACTAACCTTTACGGCTCATCATGTCAAAGGACGTGCTGTAGTGTTTTCCTGTTTTCTGTTTTTTATGTTGATTGACATAATTCAAGTGAGCGACCTTGCTTTCAAAGCTACATTCTCGTGTTGTTTGTGTAACTTAAGTCCTATATTCGAATAAATTCATGTGTAAAGAGGTTCTGAACCATGACGCTCCTTATCTCTCCAGTCTGACGTGTTCTTGCTTAGGCATGTTGATCGAACACAAGAATTTTTAACGCTATAACTAACCCATAGAGATCGAGAAGGTGCCCACATCATATAATGACACCTTTCCGACGTTTATGTTGGCCGTTTTTTTGCCTTTCGCTTCTACCGCAAGAAAATATCTTTCGTCTTTACGATTATTCATCTGGGACCATAGATGAAGCACAGATGAACACACATTGTGTATCATAGAAGTCTTCAGAGTCTGCTACAGTCCCTCTGGCATGTTAAGGTGAATGTAGCCTCAGCAAGCAGCTACTTGTAATGCTTTAGCCCGGAAGAAACGTGTACTTTTGTGATGAGTAACTTGTGCAACGGGTGACGGGAGTACCTTTTTAGTAATTGGGTACAAATTTCAGCTAGGTACGCTACAGCCAAATTAGAGAAGAGTGTCATGCGTGTTGGAGACGGCCTCCGTGTTCTCTCATGCTCGACTTGTCCTTTTTCTGCAGCTACTGTATATAACAGACTACACTAGGAAGCGACGAAGAATGGTTTGGAGACTCTTCCGGCAATGTTCTGCAAAGGTTAAAATCCGCATCGGCTCCAGGACGCAGCGGAAACCACCGTCACGGCAAATGTTACAACATAATTTTCCGTCAAGACTGTGACGCCGAAACGAACTTCTGCCTGTAGCTTTCGCAGAGAAACTAGAAGTTTCAACGTGAAGCGAAAGCAATTCTTTGTAACCTGTGCTTGGACAGAACCACTATACCAGTATCTGGGTATTGAAGCCGCCTGTATAAATATGGAAATATTCTGCGAATTTATTAGCAAGAATGGTTTTTACTTATTGTTCTGACCGGGCGAGGTGGCGCAGTGGCTAACATTCGGGAGGACGACGGTTCAATCCCACGTCTGGCCATCCTGATTTCAATTTTCCGTGATTTCCCTAAATCGCCCGAGGCTAATGCCGGGGTGGTTTCTTTGAAAGGGAACGGCCGACTTCCTTCCCGGTCCTTCCCTAATCCGATGAGACCGATGACCTCGCTGTCGGGTCTCCTCCCCCAAAACAACACAACAAGACCGACTCATTGTTCTGTTCTTGCATGTGCTTTTGCTGGGAAGTAGAAGACATCAGCTGCTGAAATTATTTCGTTGCAATGACAGTCTGAATTAGGATAAGTTGGTGTTCTTCGGAGATCAGGTAGAATGTTATTTACATTTCTGAAGTTTGTATTTAATTCTGTTTTAGGTGCAGTGTTTATTTATAGTCTTTCCATGTCTTCTTGATACAATCTGTCAAGTTTCTGTCTCAGTGGGTGGTCAATTTCAGAAAGCCTTTTTAGCGGAAATGTGTCTGTCAACCGCGCGGGATTAGCCGTGCGGTCTTAGCAGCTACAGTTATAGTCTGTCCGGCTGGTCCCGGCGGAGGTTCGAGTCCTCCCTCTTGCATGGGTGTGTATGTTTGTTCTTAGGATAATTTTTGTTAAGTAGTGTGTAAGCTTAGGGACTGATGACCTTACCAGTTAAGTCCCATAAGATTTCACACACTTTTGAACATTTTGTGTCTGTCATTAATTTCCATTAAAAGGCGTTGGGCATTTTTGCAGCTTCTGGTAACAATGCATTTGTTGGCGTCTAACGGTTAACTACTAGGGATATCCTAATACAACTAAAATAAGATTTTCAAGGTTCGAAATTGGTTTTCTCTTGCCTCTACAGAACAAAGAATAATTCAGGTACATAAACACGTAACTACAACACATAAAGCAGACTCACGCCAAGGAAATCATCCCACAACGTAAACACAAAACAGCACACCAAAACATACCATAAACAGTCACACACAAATTTGGTAACATCTTCAAAAAACGTAGGAACAAATTGTACAACGTAAAAAGATTAAAAACCATAAAATAATATAAAGATAAATACACTACAGTAGTTTAGGAATATATTAATTAAAATGTAATAGCTGCAATTTTAGATCTATTGGCGTGACTACAATATGTTTTAATGCTCAGTACAAAGAACTTATAACGCTACTAAGGAGCGAATGTACGTATTCTACATATGCAGAACTTCTAAAGAAGGGAACTCGTGTACAACACTGAGAGAAACACAAGCATGGAAATCTCATATTGTAATTACAAAGGAAAGAGAATACTCAGTCTCCAGGAAGAGTGTTTCACACAGAAGTGCATAAAGAAAGATGGAAATATTTTCAATGACCAAGCAATAAGCAACATGACACGCTTGGAAATTATTCAGCATACACATGAAATAACGCACAAGGATTCCCTGAATATACATGTGCAGTCAACATGCATATAGTATGAGAAACAAGACAAAATTGATTTCCACCTGTTTATCAAAAACATGTCCTCTTGCAAATATTTTGAGGTCTGGCCTGCTCACTGAGCGGATTTTTAAAGAGCCGCGGTATTTTGACCGTGCAAAGTACTAGCAAGGTTCTACTGACCCTCTGCCCCCTTTCCTACAGCTTTTAATTTATTGACTTCATTGTTAGTGCTTCTTTGTTATTTTTCTTTTTGTTTCTATTATATTTCTTGTTTTTGATGTAGTCATATAGATGTTTTCCTAACAGTTCACTGATTGGAATTGTATTTATGGAATTGTTTTTCTTTCTTGAACTACAATGCGTTCTGTTTCTATTATGCTGTACCTAACGCCTTCTTTAACGCTTATGTTTCCGCTTTATTCGGTTTTCCGTCAGCGAGCTTTAAAAAAAAAAATGCTTCAAATGGATCTGAGCACCATGGGACTTAACTTCTGAGATCATCAGTCCCCTAGAACTTAGAACTACTTAAACCTAACTAACCTAAGGACATCAGACACGTCCATGCCCGAGGCAGGATTCGAACCTGCGACCGTAGCGGACATGCGGTTCCAGACTGTAGCGCCTAGAACCGCTCGGTCACTCCGGCCGGCCAGCGAGATTCAATATTATTTTATAAAATTGTGTTTTGTGTTGGGAATCTTGATTCTCTCTCCGTGTGTGTGTGTGTGTGTGTTATGTGTTGTGTGTGTGTGTGTGTGTGTGTGTGTGTGTGTGTGTGTGAGAGAGAGAGAGAGAGAGAGAGATAGAGAGAGAGAGAGAGAGAGAGAAAGAGAGAGGAGAGAGAAACGTATAGAGAAAGAGAGAGAGAGAGAGTCGGAGAGAGTGACGTGGGTGGGGGGGGGGGGCGAGGCGGTGGTGATTTTAGAGTGTAGTCCGGCAGTTAATCTCTCATGTCAGCGTTAAACTTATTTTAATTGTTTCCTACTGTTCTGTTGATATTTTGTTACCTATCTGTTCTTCCTAATCTACCGTGAGCTATAGGGCAGTAGGGTTGTTCACGTAAGGTGCTGTGTGCAGGAGCTAATTGTTCCGTTCGAGTCTTTTTTGCACAAAGATGCCTAATTTCATTATTTGACCGAGTCTCTGTACTCCTAATTTAGCACTGTGTGCTGCTTAATAATCATTATTTAAGTTTACAGAAACGTCATTCTAAATCATTTAATATTGATTACACTGTTTTATGTATGAAAGAAAAATCTGTCTGTGTTAGGCTGTAAAATTATATCCTTCATTCGTTGTGGTATCGACTAGTTTCGACACTAAGTCATTTTCAAGCACTTACAACGTGGATGAGTCTTATATTATAGATACACACTGTGGAAAACCATTGATCATATCAGTTCCGTTTAAATGTTACAGAAGCAGTCTTACTTCCTTATATGTGAAGCATTATGCAATATGTCGTACTTGTTGGGGCATACAATAGAGAAGTCATTCCATAAGTGAAGCCTTACGTTAAATAATTCTCCTACATTACGATCTAACAACGGAAATATCATCCTAAAAGCATATAACTACGTCACATCATGTGTGAACCATACAACTTCCATGTACAGATTGAAGCTGAGGTCAGGTGCTCTAATTCCAGCAAAGATACATTCAAAGGTAAAGAATATTACTTTCGATAACGTACACCATTGTATATTACATGCTTCCTTAGCGTGCCAAAAATTGCATATTGATCTTATGTACACCATATTGCGTAATACTTATGTAAAGTAAGAAGGACTGCTTCTGTAGAATTTAAACACAACTGTAGTTACCTTCAGTGGTTTTCCACAATGTACATATTTAATGTAACACTTGTCTATGTTGATGTACTCTTTTGCAGGTGCTTGAAAACGTTTCAGGGTCGAAATTGGTAAACCACACAACGAATGAAAGATATATTTGTACAGCCTACTACAATGTTTTCTTTGATAAAGTTTTTGGAGGTTGTGGAACCACATACATGTATTAACAAAGTATACAACATTTTTATTGAATTTGATATTGATTCTCGTCCTATGGTGTTGAATGATGGTTTTCTTGTATGTGTTTTAGGTCGGCGATGGAAATGCTTGGCGGGGAGTAAGAGTATAGTGAATTTTGTATACATTCTTGATCTCATGAGACTTCAGTTGTGTTCATCAAGTATATAAGAAAAAATGTTATCCGCGACAGTGGAGTGTACCCTTGACTAGTCCTATATCGGAGCTAATGAAAATTTATATTAGCCAGTCAGTGACGAAAATTGTGTTATGGAATATTACGGATTATCATGGTCTTCCTGAAAATGATGTTTGTCGCAGTGAACCATTACTGAAAAACCTCTAAAAACGTCTGGTGATTATTGCAACCACCATTCCTTAACATTATTTACAATAAGGGACGCTTTCTTCCATATCACAGACAACACTATCAACAAAATTCACCGCATTTCAGTGGGAATACAAGTTTTTGTCCCAAAACGTTGATACTAGAAATAAAGCTATCATCCGTTTGTTACAAGGTTAACACATATAATGAAGAGCCAAAGAAATTAGTACACCTGCCTAATATCATGTAGGGCCCCCACGAGCACGCGAGTGCCACAACACTACGTAACATGCACTCGCCTGATGTCTCAAGCAGTGCTGGAGAGAATTGACACCATGAAACCTGCAGGGATGTTCATAAATCCGTATGTGTACGAAGGGTGGAGATCTCTTCTGAACAACAGCATGTTGCAAGGCATCCAAAATATTCTCAATAATGTTCATGTCTGGGAAGTTTGGTGCCCAGCGGAAGTTCTTAAACTCAGAAGAGTGTTCCTGTAGGCACTCTGTAGAAATTCTGGACGTGTGGGATGTCGCATGGTCCTGCTGGAATTGCCCAAGTCCGTCAGAATGCACAATGGACGTGAATGGATGCTTACGTACGTGTCACCTGTCAGGGCGCTATCTAGTATCAGGGGTCCCATATCACTCCAACTGCAAAGGCCCCACACCATTACAGAGCCTCCACCAGCTTGAACAATACCTCTGCTGACATGCAGGGTCCATGGATTCATGGGGTTTTCTCCATACCCGTACATGTTCATCCGCTCGATACAATTTGAAAAGACACTCGTCCTACCAGGCAATATGTTTCCAGTCATCAACAAGCGAGGTTTAAAGTTTTGTGTCGTGCAGTCATCAGGGGTACACGAGTGGGTCTTCGACTCCGAAAGCCCATATCGAAGATGTTTCGTTGAATAGTTCGCACGCTGACACTTGTTGACTGCCCAGCACTGAAATCTGCAGCATTTTGTGGAAGGGTTTCACTTCTGTCACGCTGAACGATTCTTATCAGTCGTCGTTGGTCCCATTCTTGCAAGATCTTTTTCCGCCGCAGCGATGTGGGAAATCTGATGTTTTACCGAATTTCTGATGTTCATGATACACTCCTGAAATGGTCGTGCGGGAAAACTGCCACCTCATGGCTACATCGGAGATGCTGTGTCCCATCGCTCGTCCGCCGGCTATAACAGCACGTTCAAACTCACTTAAATCTTGGTAACGTGCGACTGTAACAGCAGTAACGATCTAACAACTGCGTCATACACTTGTCTTACATAGGCGTTGCCGACCGCAGCGCCGTATTCTGCCTGATTATATTTGTCTGTATTTGAACATGCATGCCTATACCAGTTTCTTTGGCGCTTCAGTGTATTTGGTGCATACTGCTCTTAGTAGCTAAAGTGAAAACGGAAAATCTATCAAAAGAAGCCAATAATATACTTCAAACTGCTCATAATATAATGATTCACCGTTTTAGGCCCCCAGGGTACGGAAAACGAATAAGATTGGTATGGTGTGAGTGTGTCCGATGCAATGCTTAGGTTGTGCAATGGCCAAGAGCCCTGGACGAGAATAATATCATGCCCTGGCTTTCCTAGCCGTAGGTAGCTATGTACTTGACTTATTTCCACGAGAGATGCGTAGTTTATGGAGGTGCTGACAACTGTAATTGGACGACAAAATACTGCGTATGGTCTAAATATGTGTGTTGGCTTAGTTCTCTAGCTGGGCTCTTTCCAGTAAAGGCTGTTGTGGTTGAGAAATATTACTGAAAAGTATAATACTGAGCTGCGATCAGGATATCTTGGCTCAGAAGCTCTCTTATTTGCTTATTATCAAGAAAAGGGCGTGGCTTAAGGAGGAGGTGATAAATGTGATTGGTTGTTTCATTTCTATGGCACAAAATAGGGAGTCGGTTCTGGGAGAGCTAAATATGTGTTTTGGCTTAGAAACCCTCTGACTGTCCTACTTCCAACGAATTTATGTAGCTTAATAAAGGAAGGGGAGGTGTCTGGCTCACGTTGTGTTCATGGGTAGGGAGATGGGTGAGACGCAATGATGTCATGCGTTAGCGATTGCCCTTGAATGGAGGGAACCTCAGAATTAAAATTTAGGTTCTATCTTGAATACTCACTCATTCCTACATCGGCTAACAATAAAGTAATAGCTTGGTACATAATGATGTTCAGTACAACGAGTGTAGGGCTAGAGGTAACCTGATGATAGGGTGGAGTAACAGTGAAGGAATATCCTTGTATATGATGAAGTAGTTAGTCGACAACACAGCTATAGTGCTTATAGCAATAATATTAAGAGAGTGTGGTATTAGTCAAACAATAGCCTGCCGCATTATGAGGAGGTGGTTAACACCAAGACTGTAGTATTAATGGTATATTAACACTGTGTGATCATTTTGGCCTTCTTTTTTACAAGAGGCAAATTGGTTCATTGTGATATCTTGGAAGTTACCCGCCCTTTTTACCGACCACAAGTGAGCTAGTTTCATCATCCCAAAAGGTTACATACGTTAATTCGTCATTTCTCACCATCTTTGATTAATCCCGTCATTTCACACGGAGTGACATTATCGGTAAAAGAGGTGGTGCCACCGGAAGTAATGTAATTGTTGAAGGAAATCAGAACCACACCATCAGTTCTCTCATCAGATAACTATTAATTTGAATTTACCATTAGTCCTACGACACGAGTGTAAAGTGTGCTTGATGGAGGAAAGCTGTGCACTGGGAAGAATCCTGGGGTGGCAGCATTAAATTTATTCAACCGTGTGTTACACTTAAGGAAACGAAACTGTAAGTCACCAATTCGCAGATTTACTGGTAACTCACACACACATGTGCGTTACTAACAAAACTAAGTTTTCACAGCGTAGTGAGATGGGTGTAGCAGGAACTGTGCGCAGTTCCTCTGGTGGTCAGTCTAAGTGTAGCATAAACAGAGAGCTCAAACCCACATTGATTAACAGTTTCCAAGGACTAAATCTTGCTAAACAGTGCATCAACTTTATTCTAAGGCTACGCTCCTGAAGTGCTTGAAGAGGGTGTATAGGAGGAATTGGCGCTACTCACATTGGTTCCGCTGTACTCCGGCTGCACCAACAGCACCACGTTGCTGCAGCTTCCGATAGCTTCAGAACCTGGCGTCTGCGTCTCCATCGTCCGAGAAGCTTTAGTCAGTGCCTCTCTGCTCTGCCAAATGGTGCTTTTTTTTGAAGATCGGGAGGCGCTCCTTCGAGACGGCACAGGTGACTTAGATATTTCAGAAAATATGGCTACTAGATTTTTTACAGAGACATTCGTTAGCCATGCGGAGCTTCCTTTTCTAGAGCAGGCAGCCTCCTTTTCACGGAGAGCCTCGCTTTTAGCCTTGACGTCAGTCGTACCATCCTTAATTGCGTTACCTTCATCTGGATCTTTCGGTGCAAGCTGCTTTTCACCAAGCTCTTCTGCCTTGTCGATATTACCTTCATCTTTCTTGTGTTTCTTAAAGCTGCCTTTGCCACCAAACTTCTTAATCAGTTGTATTACTCTCTTACTCGAGCAATCAGGCTTTTGCAATTCATCTCTTATTTCCATTACCACTACTTCTTGAGAAGGTGTCGAAGACCGTATTGGAACATCGTCGCTTGATAAATGTTCGTCATCGGTACTACTTTCTAATCTGCATTTAAATCCTTCATCACCTATGTCGCTAAACGACTCAGATAATGACGATTCTCGAATTTCTTCCGGAGTTTTCTGTACCTTTACACACTGGCTCCTGGGAGAGTCGTCCATGTCGCTAAACGATTCAAATAACTCTGGTTTCGGTATTTGTTTTTTAGTTTTCTGTACCGGAACTGACTGGCTTTTCGGAAACTTTGGACAATCCATTGCTTCCTTGGAAAATACTTTCACCAGCTGCTTCACGCACGGCCCTCTTGATACATCCCTCCATGTTCGCGGTAACCTCTGATTCATCCGATTATAAAGTTTATACAGGATACTCTCGAATATTCCCCTAGGGACTTCACTCACATGCTGCAACGTCTTGGGCAATTTCAACTTAGCTTCTTCTTCGTTAGATACAGTAAGTTCATCTTTCATTCCTTCAGATAGTTCTTGTGTGACTGGTGTCTTCAGTTGATGGTCTGTGCCGCTACTTGATGTGACATCAGAGTCCGAATGCGAAATGTCTCCTTGTCCTTGTGTTTCACCACCCACGGGCGTTCCGATGAGCTCTGCTTGTGGCAAATCGTCTAGTCCTTTTGCTGTTATCTTTGCTCTTTCCACGGTACCCGCATCGTCCTTCCCGTGAAATGTGAAATCTTGCTCATCTGAATCACTCAGCATTTCGGTACTAAGCACTCGCTCGTCAAGAGACTCCGAGCGGACGTCAGAGCTCACACTGTCCTCATCTAGAGTTATTTGCAAGGGAAAACCGGAGCGACTATTCTCTTCGTTTTTACAGTTCTTTCCTTGAGAATGCACATCCCCCTTCTGCTGGCTGTTTGGTCTCACCTTCCCATCTTCAGTAAATTCTACACTGGGATTCTTTTCGGCGGCTGTTTTATGATTCCCGGAGTCCTTGAGCGTAGAATTCTTATCGGGATGTGCTGTGTCCGATACATCCTTGCAAACTACTGACGTCTTACTATTATCTTCACTATCAAGTGATATCTCACTTAGCATAGAATTTCGGTCCAAATCTTCCTTGAGACTTTGTTTACATATCTCTACTCCCTCTGCATCTATGTTTGTCACATTTTCTTCAAAATAATGCCGTTCATTACCGTAGGATTGAGGAGAGTCAGATTTATCTTGTAGCTGACAAGCGCAACTTTCTTCAATTTTCTCTTTAACTGCTTCCTTAGATCCCAATGTATCACTTTCTTCCGCTGTCGGTGTTGCGAAGTGACTGTCTAAATCGGTGTGGCTACGTGACTTTTTCGTAGCACATTCCGTAGCGTCTGCTTCGTCCGAAGTGTCAGACGATTCGCTATCCGTGGGACTGTACTCGGGAGTTTCGGGCCCTTCGACAGTTGAGCTTCCCGGAAACTCGTCTGGGTCATCCATCTCAGCGCGCCTATCCGAACGCGACGGCCGATGTAGATTAACAACGTCTTCTCGCGCGCTGCCGCCGCTGGTCACCAGTGTGGAGGTGACCGAGAGAACCGCCTCACGCGCTGTCTTCCGCGTTTGCTGCTGGCAGCTCACCTGTGGAGCAAAAGCGTTCCTGTTCCTCGTGCCCTCAAATTTTTCAATTTCTACTTTTAAGTGAACACAGGACTCACGTGAGCTGCAGCAGAACTGTTCCTCAGTGAGGCGAAAGTTAATTGTTACACTGCACTTTGATGTAGAGCTCTGCGCTTCCTTAGTGTCGTCTGTCTTCTGAAGGGCGCCCTCGCCTTCCTTAGCGCTCTCGTTGTGTTCCGGACAGCAGGTCACGCTATTAGGCACCGCATCGACGTCGTCTAACGAGGCGCTCAGGTATACGCTGCTGTCGTCAGATTGCACGGCTAGGCTGTCTCTGTTGCTCGTTAAAGCACTCGCACCTTTAGTCTCTGTTCTGCTCCTGATGCCAGTCTGTCGTGGTAAGGATCGTCCCAAAGTTACATCTGCAAAGAGAAACGCAAGTATAACTTCACGTTAAAAGGCCGGAAGTGTCAGAATGTATAAACTGATAGATGTGTTTAAGCTTAATTCAGTTAATACCTTGTGGTTGTCTGCTGTTGATATTCGCTGAGATCCCTGACGCAAGGCAGCTCTGTTCTCCTTGTGTTTCCAGAATAGTTTCTAACTCACTGATGTCCTCAAAAACGCTTGAAACGCAGTATTCATTTTCGTCTCCACGGTTTTGTGAGCTTTGTATCAACTCTATGCCCACATTATCCAGTGAATAGTTTTCCATTGTTACTCTCATCTTTTCTGAAAATAGTGAGTACAGCACTACACATTTCGAATGGAATATCGGTGTCTTTCAATCTGACATTTACTTCCATTAGTTAGAGATTCTCATAGCATATACCAACAGCATACATAAATACTTGAAACTTAGAGTCAAAGATTACATAACAAGGCTATTCGTTTAGTTCCGTCCTCTCATGTTGTACTTGCTATTTTGTTCGCTCCAACAAATGCACATTAAAACAATAAAATAGTCGTTAAGTCATAGAGCTTTTTAAGAGAGGAACCTCCTTAATAAATGTCTATTAAAATGTAATCAGTAATATAGCTGGAATGAGATTTTCACTCTGCAGCGGAGTGTGCGCTGATATGAAACTTCCTGGCAGATTAAAACTGTGTGCCCGACCGAGACTCGAACTCGGGACCTTTGCCTTTCGCGGGCAAGTGCTCTACCAACTGAGCTACCGAAGCACGACTCACGCCCGCTACTCACAGCTTTACTTCTGCCAGTACCTCGTCTCCTACCTTCCAAACTTTACAGAAGCTCTCCTGCGAACCTTGCGCTGATATGCGCACACTCCGCTGCAGAGTGAAAATCTCATTCTGGAAACATCCCCCAGGCTGTGGCTAAGCCATGTCTCCGCAATATCCTTTCTTTCAGGAGTGCTAGTTCTGCAAGGTTCGCAGGAGAGCTTCTGTAAAGTTTGGAAGGTAGGAGACGAGGTACTGGCAGAAGTAAAGCTGTGAGTACCGGGCGTGAGTCGTGCTTCGGTAGCTCAGTTGGTAGAGCACTTGCCCGCGAAAGGCAAAGGTCCCGAGTTCGAGTCTCGGTCGGGCACACAGTTTTAATCTGCCAGGAAGTTTCAGTAATATAGCTATTTTACAGATGTAATTGTGGTTAAGATTTGGGAAGGTGGTGATGTAGCTAAGTTTTTATAAATTTATGAAGCTTTACCATTGATACTAATAATTTTCTGTAAGGTATGCTACAACAGTTGTTATACCAATTTAACACAAGGATTACTTCTTGACGGTAATGTTATAATCATGAAAATTGAAAGATGGCAGGAGTAAGACAGTTTTTTGTACAGGTAGTAATAAGTATTGAATCAATTTCCTTATTTGAAAGACTTTCAGTCTGTATCTACATCTACATCCATACTCCGCAAGCCACCTGACGGTGTGTGGCTTCGACTTGAGCAGAGAGTTCTGCTGTCGTCAGTTACTACTAGTTTTCCGTCTTGAGCTTATTACAACTTATTTAAGGAGAATTACACCTGAAACATTTCGCTTTTATTTTTAAAGCATCTCTCGTGATTATTCTTGAAATTGGATACATACGTTTGTACATTTCTGTTTGTTGTGGGTTAAATACAGCGTTTTGTTTGTAAATTTGCTGTGCAAGTTACTTACGGTGTTTGTTTACATATTATGCTTCTTCCCTCATTGCTAGCAGCGGTTGAAGTCGAATGACTTTGATTCCCGTATCGAATTGGCATTTTTTGCCATTATGCAATATTTCTTGCGGTGCGTTACATACACTTCACTTTTGTAAACTGAACTGAGGTTATGTGTCATTCTCACTCAGCACAGTAATGGTGTTTGTGTCTGGTCGTTTGTTTTGGATCACTTTATGAGTGTTGCCAACCTTTAAAACTACTTTTTTTTTTCTTTGAGTAAGTGAGATGAGATGAGGGGTGTGTGAGGGGTTGAGTACAAGATAGTGGGAGCCAAGGATGGGCCTGTATGGTGATTAAACAGGATCTAGGAGGAGATGATGGTGGTAAATGGAGCCTATGGTTACACGTATACATTTAATGGCATATTAAGTGGTCAACCAGTCTAAAGAGTGTGTGGTTTACCAATCTGATCATTTATGAGTTGTTTCTTTTCTGTGATATTTTTCTTGTAAGATTAGGAGATGGTTTTTGTTGTTGTTTATCCTTGTGATTTCCATGTCAATGTCTTTCGTGGTAATGTTATGTTGGTGCTGGTATAAGTGATCTGCAAAAGTTGGATGATTTGTCCCATACTTCCATGCTCTTACCACGTTTTCCTATACTGGATTACGTATATTGATGACGTCTTGTACCTGATAGACGATACATTTTACAATACAGAAGAAGCAAAGCAGAGAGTTAAATGTCTTGGACAACACCATAAAGGTTGAAAACAAACAATACAAATTTGACATACACCGAAAACCTAGAACAACAGCCGAAATTATACGTCAGACATCACAACATCCCAGTTCTCAAAAGCAGACACCACTTAGATACATGCTCCACAGAGTAAACACAATACCATTAGATACAGGCAATCACAGAAAAGAAACGAGTACCATAATACAAATATCGTAATGCAAATGGCAACAAACACTGGATACAAAGCAAACTTAGTAACAATGCTGAACAATAAAATCAAGAAACAGAAAATAAAAGAACAAACACCCAGCTGTCACGAACACAAGGACAAAATCACACACAAACAAACACACAAAATACAAGAACACAAACTGTTGTGTCTAGACAAGACAGTCTAGACACAAGGCGAGGAAGCCGAAAGGGCACGCGTCAACTCACGCCGGCTTGCGTTAAGTCTGAAACAGGATACGTAATGAATGCTAGAAAGAAAAGTACGTAGCTGCTGGAATAATTAACTTTAATCCATCATTTGTATACAGCATTCTTGATGATACAAGTGAGACTCTCTCTAGATATGGTTAATGGCGCCTTGATAGGTCGTAGCCATGGACTTAGCTGAAGGCTATTCTAACTGTCTCTCGGCAAATGAGAGAAAGGCTTCGTCAGTGTAGTCGCTAGCAACGTCGTCGTACAACTGGGGCGAGTGCTAGTACGTCTCTCTAGACCTGCCGTGTGGTGGCGCTCGGTCTGCAATTACTGACAGTGGCGACACGCGGGTCCGACATGTACTAATGGACCGCGGCCGATTTAAAGCTACCACCTAGCAAGTGTGGTGTCTGGCGGTGACACCACACAAACAACACAAAATGTGAAAGAAATACAAAACAAAATATGGTACACAGTTACATACATACATACAACCACCCAGAACATCCAGTATTTTCAAAAACCAAGACATAAAGATAGCCTACCAAACCAACAATTCAATTCAGGAATACTTCCCAAAAATAACAGGGAAAACTGATATATACCAGAAATCAGGAGTATACCAACTGAAATGCAATACATGTGATGGAAGGTACATCGGTCAAACCAGGAGGACATTTGGCACCAGATACAAAGGACATGTAAGGGCGTGGAAGTATAGGACAAATCATTCAACTTTTGTAGACCACTTATACCAACACCGACATAAAAATTACCATCAGTGACACAGGCATGAAAATCACAAGAATATAAACAACATTAAATACGTCCTCACCTCACAACAAAAGTACCACAGTCAAAAAATCATTAAGAGAAAAGAAACAAAAAATAAATAATCAGACCGCCTTGGTAAACCACACACTCTTTAAACTGACGGACCACTTAATATAACATTAAATACACATGTATAACGACGGGATCCATTTACCACTAACATCCACTCTCTGATTCTGCCCTATAATCAACATCCAGACCCATCCCCGCTCCCCGCCCCCCTCCCCCCAAAAAACAAAAAAATCTTGCGGCCAACCGTTCCCCTCACCTAACTAGTGCCAGATCTCTCCCTAACATACAAGACTTTTTCACTAATTTACACTAACTTTCAAAGTCACAACATGAACGAAAGCAAACGAACATACTTAAACACTTTTACTGTGCAGAGTGAGAAACACACATACCTTCAGTTCAATTTACAGAAGTGAAGTGTATATAATGCAGCGCAAGAATTACTGCAGAATGGCAAAAACTGCCAACTTTATATGTGAATCGAAGTCGTTCGACGTCACCGTTGCCATCAAGGACGAAAATAGCAGAATATGGAAAGAAACACAGTAAGTACGTAACTTGCACACAAACTTTATCAACAAAACGCTGTATTTAACCTACAACAACCAGAAATGTACAAATATATGTATCCAATTTGCAGAAAAACCACGGAAGATGCTTTATAAATAAAAGCAAACGCATCTGGTGTAATTGTAGTTAATTAAACTCCAGTAAGCTCAAGACTGAAAATCAGCAATAACTGATTTTAACAGCTGCTGCGGAAGATGGTCATGCAAACAAACGTATTCTGTTGTAATCAGTGTTCTAAATGAGTGGAAAGACTTTAACGTGAGCTGTTTCTTAACTCAGAAGAGATTCTTGTGTCGACTATCAATATTGTAGCCTCAGTAGCATTTAAATTCTTTGACTTACGATGCATGTACATAAATTTTCTCATTCTGTAACAGTACGTAATCTTGAAATACTCCGTAAAGGTCTTTTACCAATATTCATCATGATACGTTATCTATGTGCTAAACTGTAACGTATGTAACTCGCTCACGCTAAGGAAATTTAGTATTTATGTAACAGAAAAGATGGAGGGAAGTCAACCCATAGCGAAAAGGTTTAGGCGGAAGTGAAGATGTGGAAAAGCACGAGTTAGTGTGCCTCGTCTTTCTGTGGCAAGGGGTCTGTGGTTAGCCTTCGAAGAATAAACATGCTGAGAGAAGTGTGTATTACTAGAAAACTGAATAAACATCCCTCCGATGTGAATTATTATTAGTCGTTGCATCATGGCAGTTATTGGATTACTTTAAGATTTTCATTTCGGACGACAAGAAGAAATATTCAGAGCGTCATGCGGCATTATTATATCGTCATGAGAGTTTGTCTCCCCATCCACTTTCTGATAATAGTCAGCCCAAACAACTGCTGCATGGACTAGTATTCGAATGAAGTTTTCACACTGTAAGTGGTTAATTTTAAATGTATGCCACGAACCTTGATTTATCCAATACCACCTTGATAAGATCTTATTTGTATTCGAAAATATTTGCAGTTTTAAAAACATAGTAAAAGAGTCACACTAAATTACAGAAATTATTTAAAAGCATTGTTAAGGTCCATGGAGCAATAGTTTTCGGAATAGAAAGCAGACTTTCGTGTGAAGTTCTCTACGTGGTTGTGATTATTAACTACATACTAGGCCATACAAGATCACAGGCATGCGACATACCTCATTATGTAACAGGTTTGTAAAAGTGCTTTTTTGTATTTATACTTATGTGTTTTTGTTGTTATTGTTTTATGGTGAAAGTGTTAGTCATGTATGTCTTGTATGTTTCGTGCTCTGCAGCTTTTAGAAATGGTAAATATATCATCTTATCAATTAATCGTCCGACAAAACTGCCTTCTGGTAGTATTTTATTTCACCGTACTAGTTTCTGGCGTTGCCCATCATCAGCGGTATCTGTTTCTTACAATAAGTTATTACAGATATATTGTAGAATTTTATGCATCTGTGATTTTTCAGTTCATTGTAACTCGACTTGTCTTGCGTATCCCAATGAAAATATGTCGTAATATTAATGTAATAATCCTCCCCCCCCTCCCATGAACCATGGACGTTGCCCTTGGTGGAGGTGCTTCCGTGCCTCAGGGATACAGATAGCCGTACCGTAGGTGCAACCACAACGAGGGATATATGTTGAGAGGCCAGACAAAAGTGTGGTTCCTGAAGAGGGGCAGCAGCGTTTTCAGTAGCTGCAGGGGCAACAGTCTGGATGATTGACTGATCTGGCCTTGTAATACTAAGCAAAACAGCCTTGCTGTGCTGGTACTGCGAACGGCTGAAAGCATGGGGAAATTTTTTCCCGAGGGCATGCAGCTTTACGGTATGGTTAAATGATGATGGCGTCCTCTTGGTTACAATATTCTGGAGATAAAATACTCCCCCATTAGGATCTCCGGCCGGGAACTACTCAAGAGGACGTTGCTATCAGGAGAAAGAAAACTGGCGTTCTACGGTTCGAAGCGTGGAATTTCGCATCCCTTAATCGGGCAGGTAGGTTAAAAAATTTAAAAAGAGTAATGTATAGGTTAAAGTTAGATACTGTGGGAATCAGTGAAGTTCGGTAGCAGGAGGAACAAGACTTCAGGTCAGGTGAATACACGGTTATAAATACAAAATTAGATAGGGGTAATGCAGGAGTAGGTTTAAAAATGAACAGGAAAATTGAAATACGGGTAAGCTACTACAAACAGCATAGTTAGCGCATTATTGTGGCCAAGATAGATACGAAGCCCACGCCTACCACAGTATTACAAGTTAATATGCCAACTACCTCCGCAGTTGACAAAGATTGATAATATGTATGATGAGATAAAAGAAATTATTCAGAGAGTGAAGGGAGGCGAAAATCTGATAGTCATGGGTGATTGGAACTCGAGAGTAGGAAAAGGAAGAGAAGGAAACGTAGTAGGTGAATAGGGAATGCGAGTAAGGAATGAAAGAGGGAGGCGCCTGGTAGAATTTTGCACAGAGCATAACGTAATCATAGCTAACACTTGGTTCAAGAATTATGAAAGAAGATTGTATATATGGAAAAAGCCTGGAGATACTGGAAGGTCTCAGATAGATTATATAATGGTAAGACAGAGATTCAGGAACCAGGTTTTAAATTTGAATGTATGCTTTCCCGGCGTATACAGCTGGCGAAGAGGTCTCGGGCTTCCAGCCGGGTGGCGGTGTCTTCAAACTGCGACGTTTCGACGAGTGACATACTCATCATCTTCTGGCGAAGTGCCGAGACTTTGCGGATGCCGGTCCCTTTATACCTGCGGTGTGCCCCCCACCACCTGGCCGCGGGAGGCTGGGTCCAGCGGAGCCGGCGGGCGAGGTGGAGGGGGAAGCGGGTGCGCCGTTCGTGTCTCCGTCAGAGCATTGTGATCGCGTCTCGTGAGCTGGACGGTTCTTGTTGCGTTCCTGGCGTATTGCAGCTAATGCTGGATTCCAGGCCGCGCTCAGTTGATAGCCTTCGTCCCTGTTCACAAGATTCTCGTGGACCCGTATTTCTATTGATTCTTTAATGACGCTATCCCAATAGCTCCCGGCTCGGCACAGCACCCTGGTGTTTTCGAAGTCAAAGGTGTGGTTTTCTTTGATGCTATGTTCCGCTATAGCAGATTTCTCTATCTGTCCAAGTCGAACATGCCTGATGTGTTCTTCGCACCTTTTAGAGATGCAGCGCTGCGTTTGACCAATGTACTGCACACCACATTCGCAGGCAATGTTGTATATACCAGGTGTGTTTAGTTTGAGTGGGTCTTTAGCTGAGCCCAGCAGTTCTTTCGTCTTCGGCGGTGGTCGGAAGACGGTATTTATGTTAGATTTTCTTAATAGCCTCCCGATTTTGGCCGATACGGGCCCCAAATATGGGAGAAAGGCGAGTCTCTTGTTCACTTCCTCTTCCTCAGATTTGTCAGCCTGTCTCCTCTTGAAGGCCCTGTCAATCTGTGTTTCACTGTACCCGTTTTTCCGAAATACCTCTCATAGGTGGTGTAATTCGTCTGAGAGGCTTTCTTTGTCACAAATGACGTGCGCCCTATGTACCAAGGTGGTCAGTACTGATTGGCGTTGCGCCGGATGGTGGCAGCTGGTTGCATGGAGGTACAGGTCTGTGTGCGTCTTTTTTCTATATACTGAATGGCCCAGCCTGCCATCCGCTTTCTTCCTGATCAGTATGTCCAGGAATGGAATACAGCCATTCTCTTCTACTTCCATCGTGAAGTTGATATTTTCGTGTATGCCGTTTAGGTGGTCCATAAACACCTCCAGTGCCTGCCTGCCATGCTGCCAGATCACGAAAGTGTCGTCCACATAGCGGAAGAAGTGCCTGGGTTTACGGTGAGCAGGGATCGCGAATCTTTATATGGAACACTTTGAGGAGGTGGCACTACGAACTGCTCACCGTAAACCCAGGCACTTCTTCCGCTATGTGGACGACACTTTCGTGATCTGGCAGCATGGCAGGCAGGCACTGGAGGTGTTTATGGACCACCTAAACGGCATACACGAAAATATCAACTTCACGATGGAAGTAGAAGAGAATGGCTGTATTCCATTCCTGGACATACTGATCAGGAAGAAAGCGGATGGCAGGCTGGGCCATTCAGTATATAGAAAAAAGACGCACACAGACCTGTACCTCCATGCAACCAGCTGCCACCATCCGGCGCAACGCCAATCAGTACTGACCACCTTGGTACATAGGGCGCACGTCATTTGTGACAAAGAAAGCCTCTCAGACGAATTACACCACCTATGAGAGGTATTTCGGAAAAACGGGTACAGTGAAACACAGATTGACAGGGCCTTCAAGAGGAGACAGGCTGACAAATCTGAGGAAGAGGAAGTGAACAAGAGACTCGCCTTTCTCCCATATTTGGGGCCCGTATCGGCCAAAATCGGGAGGCTATTAAGAAAATCTAACATAAATACCGTCTTCCGACCACCGCCGAAGACGAAAGAACTGCTGGGCTCAGCTAAAGACCCACTCAAACTAAACACACCTGGTATATACAACATTGCCTGCGAATGTGGTGTGCAGTACACTGGTCAAACGCAGCGCTGCATCTCTAAAAGGTGCGAAGAACACATCAGGCATGTTCGACTTGGACAGATAGAGAAATCTGCTATAGCGGAACATAGCATCAAAGAAAACCACACCTTTGACTTCGAAAACACCAGGGTGCTGTGCCGAGCCGGGAGCTATTGGGATAGCGTCATTAAAGAATCAATAGAAATACGGGTCCACGAGAATCTTGTGAACAGGGACGAAGGCTATCAACTGAGCGCGGCCTGGAATCCAGCATTAGCCGCAATACGCCAGGAACGCAACAAGAACCGTCCAGCTCACGAGACGCGATCACAATGCTCTGACGGAGACACGAACGGCGCACCCGCTTCCCCCTCCACCTCGCCCGCCGGCTCCGCTGGACCCAGCCTCCCGCGGCCAGGTGGTGGGGGGCACACCGCAGGTATAAAGGGACCGGCATCCGCAAAGTCTCGGCACTTCGCCAGAAGATGATGAGTATGTCACTCGTCGAAACGTCGCAGTTTGAAGACACCGCCACCCGGCTGGAAGCCCGAGAACACTTCGCCAGGTTTTAAATTGTAAGACATTTCCAGGGGCATATGTGGACTCTGATCACAATCTATTAAACTGTAGATTAAAACTGAAGAGACAGCAAAAAGGTGGGAATTTGAGATGAGACCTAGATAAACTAAAGGAACCAGAGGTTGTAGACAGCTTCAGAGACAGCATTAGGGAACGATGGAAAGAATGGGGGAAGGAAATACAGTAGAAGAAGAAGAATGGGCAGCTTTGAGAGATGAAAAAGTGAAGGCAGCAGAGGGTCAAGTAGGTAAAAAGACGAGGGTTAATAGAAATCCTTGGGTAACAGAAGAGATATTGAACTTAATTGTTGAAAGGAGAAAATACAAAAATGCAGTAAATGAAACAGGCAAAAAGGAATACAAACGTCTCAAAAATGAGATCGACAGAAAGTCCAAAATGGCTAAGCATGGATGGCTAGAGGACAAATGTAAGGATTTAGAGGCCCATATCACTAGGGGGTAAGATACATACTGCCTGCAGGAAAATTAAAGAGACCTTTGGAGAAAAGAGAACCATTTGCATGAAAATGAAGATAGAAACCCAGTTCTAAGCAAAGAAGGGAAAGCAGAAAAATGGAAGGAATATATAGAGGGCGATGTTCTTAAGGACAATATTGTGGAAATTGAAGAGGATGTAGATGAAGATGAAATAGGTGATATGATACTGCGTGAAGAGTTTGACACAGCACTGAGACACCTAAGTAGAAACAAGGCCCCAGAGTAGACAACATTCCATTAAAACTACTGACAGCCTTGGGAGAGCCAGGACTAACAAAACTCTACCATCTAGTGAGAAAGATGTATGAGACAGGCAAAATACCCTCAGACCGCCCAAAGAAAGCAGGTGCTGACAGATGTGAAAATTATCGAACTATCTATCAGTTTAATAAGCCACGGCTGCAAAATACTTAACACGAATTCTTTACAGACGAATGGAAATACTGGTAGAAGCTGACCTCGGGGAAGATCAGTTTGGATTCCGTAGAAATGTTGGAACATGTGAGGCAATACTGACACTACGACTTATCTTAGAAAATAGTTTATTGAAAGGCAAACCTACGTTTCTAGCATTTGTAGACTTAGAGAAAGCCTTTGATAATGCCCACTGGAATCCTCTCTTTCAAATTCTGAAGGTGGTAGGGTTAAAATACAGGGAGAGAAAGGCTATTTACAATTTGTACAGAAACTGGATGGCAGTTATAAGAATCGAGAGGCATGATAGGGAAGTAGTGGTCGGTAGGGGAGGAGGACAGGGTTGTAGCCTATCCCCGATGTTAGTCAATCTGTATATTGAGGAAGCAGTAAAGGAAATTAAGAAAAATTCGGAGTGGGAATTAAAATCCATGGAGAAGAAATAAATACATTGTGATTCACCGATGATATTGTAATTCTGTCAGAGAGCAAAGGACCTTTAAGAGCAGCTGAACGAAATGGACAGTGTCTTGAAAGGAGGATATAAGATGAACATCACAATAGCAAAACGAGGATAATGGAATGTAGTCGAATTAAATCGGGTGATGGTGTAGGAATCAGATTAGGAAAAGAGACGCTTAAAGCAGTAAATCAGTTTTGCTATTTGAGGAGCAAAATAACTGATGATGGTCGAAGTAGATAGGATACAAAATGTAGACTGACAATGGCAAGGTGGTGGTACTACAGAAGAATGCTGAAGATTAGATTGGTAGATCACATAACTAATGAGGTGGTATTGAATGGCATAGTAGAGAAGAGAAATTTGTGGTACAACTTGACTATAAGAAGGGTTCGGTTGGTAGGACATATTCTGAGACATCAAGGGATCGCCAATTTTGTATTGGAGAGCAGCGTGGAGGGGAAAAATCGTAGAGGGGGACCAAGGGATGAATACACTAAACAGATTCAGAAAGATGTAGGTTGCAGTGGGTACTGGGAGATGAAGAATCAAGGAAAGCGGTTCTGACGAAGAGAAATTTGTTAACATCGAGTACAGATTTAAGTGTCAAGAAGTCGTTTCTGAAAGTATTTGTATAGATTGTAGCCATGTATGTTAGTGAAACGTGGACGATAAATAGTTTAGACAAGAAGAGAATAGAAGCTTTCGAAATGTGGTACTACAGAAGAATGCTGAAGATTATATTGGTAGATCACATAACTAATGAGGAGGTATTGAATAGAATTGTAGAGAAGAGAAATTTGTGGTACAACTTGACTAGAAGAAGGGATCGGTTGGTAGGACATATTCTGAGACATCAAGGGATCACCAATTTTGTATTGGAGAGCAGCGTGGAGGGTAAAAATCGTAGAGCGTGACCAAGAGATGAATACACTAAACAGATTCAGAAGGATGTAGGTTGCAGTGGGTACTGGGAGATGAAGAATCTTGGACAGGATAGAGTAGCATGGAGAGCTGCATCAAACCAGTCTCTGGACTGAAGACCACAACAACAACAATGTAATACTATTACATGAATTATATGTACATATATATAATCAGCGTAAGGATTTTTTCACGAAGTATACGCAGCTGTCATTGGATATTGCTTAAATGCTAAGATTACTTTTGTTGTACATCGTAGAATATTTAGTGTGTATTTCTCATAAGAGTCGTCAAGTGCATTTTTTCTGTTCTTTCAGCAGATATTTACAACTTTGCCCTTGCGTTGTGTAGCTGGAGTCAGCCCAAACAATTATTGCTCATCGCGTCAAAGGCGACGTCCAGTGTCGATGGAAAACTTTGGTTTGTCTCCCGCAACAAAGGAAATGATTTTTAAAGCGGAATTTTACGTGACCATTCGTTAGAGCATTTCCAGATTGGTCTAGCGCGATATTTGATTTATCGCTATGTACTACGTCGGCAGTAAAACGCCAATAATAACCAAATCTCCAGTAGCGACAGCACTACTACAGCTCGCGGTAACTGTTACCGCCAAGCATGCAGCGTTACTCAGTCGCTGCTGGACAATTGTATTTTACTCTTGTTTTACTGCCTCTATTAGTACACAGCGGTCAAACGATTATGGTACTAGATTAATTCGGGAGCATTAAGTTGAGTAGGCACACAGAATTCTCCAAGGAAAGAAACAGACGGACTCTGTTGACAATGGTCGTCGGATGAGAGCCGCGACAAGCATTAATTGTTTGAGCTGACTTCATCTACACAACTTAAAATCAAAATGGCAGGTGTTTGCCGAAACACCAGAGAAAATTTGCCTTACTACTCTTAGGTAACACACCCAGTATAATGCTACTTCTAATATGTATTATCTGTGTTGGCAGAGCAAAGAAATATATTTTTATTGAAGTATACTACCGAAATTTTCGATTAACTTTTTTGTTTTGAAGATCGCTCTGTTGGTTTAACATAATGTAAGGATGTTCTGTTACGTATGTGCAAATTTCTGTTGCTTCCAAAATATTTAGTAAACTTCCTCTTTCGTCAATATGTAGGACTCATAAGCCGAAAAGCAACCAAAAATAGGTTTCAGAGTACAGAATACATCACGATCACAGATTTGTTGCATCATAGAACAATCCTACAAATTTACATGTTCAGGTGTTTTCGAGTTAAAATGCGATAGCTATGGGCAAATTTACTTAGAACAAAGTACATAAAATTTCAGAACAAGCTTTAAAGAACATCAGAATCTAACTGGCGCGAAAGAGTCTTCGTTTAGTATACACTCAAAATAGTGAAACAACACAGCGAGTGACATGACAATTTCTATCAGTCCAAAATGTTGCAGAAAAAGGTAGTTTACTACATATTTAGGAAAAAACAGAAATTTTCACTTATTTTAAAAGAACAAACCGATCTAAAAACAAAAGCACAAAACATAGTGAAAAATTAGCCAGTATATTTTAATAAAAACTCAGTTTTTTGTTCTGCTAACAGAGTTAATAAAATCAGATGTGACATTTCTTTGATTTGTACAAAGAGTAATCATTCCAAGTACAGGAACAGCCATTGACAGCTGCATATATTTCGTAAAAAATCAGTATTCCGTTTACATGTGTATAGATATATAAATAATGTAATTGTATTATTATAGGATCATTACGAAATATTGTCACTGGGATACGCTAGAAAACATTACGTATAAGGAAAATCGAATTAAAATGAAATGAAAAATCACAAATACATTAAACCCTACAATACACCCTGTAAGTAACTTATTAAATGAATGTGTGTCTTTTGTGTAGTATAGGTACCGTTGATGACGGGCAACTCCCGAAACTAGTACGTTGAAACAAAACACCATCACAAAATAGGTTTTGGGCGAACAGTTAGTTAATAAGGTGACATACTTACAATGTCAGCCAGAGCTCGTTGTAAGACAGAACAGTTTCGGTTCCCTCCATGCTCTAGTCATTCTTTCAGTAATTCTACAGTGGAAGTTGATGCAAAGCTCAGCTAATTGTTCGTGAAATATTTGCGCTCTTAAAATTATGAGTTGCAGTATCTGAATTAAGCTATATCAGATTCACGGCCTCCACACAAAATACATGACTTGCGCAATGAAAAGGCTTACAAACAGTCAATGAAAATAAATTGCGTTCATGTTAGTCAAAATAAGAGCTTTCTAACTTTTTCAAAATTACTGTTTACTAGTAGTGAAGTTTCATGGCCAACCCACGTCAAAGTAATTAGTATTGTTTCCTTGATAAGTGGCTCAGTGCGGGCATCATGCTCTGGTTACTCATTGTGTTGATATGTGCTGCTATAATTACTTCATGACTGGTTACTTGTTGATGCATGCTAGCGTCTCTCGTATCCTATTACTAAACAAAATCTTTATTGGAGAAAAGCTTAATGCAGCAGTTGTTTCAACTTTTGCTATACCTTTGGCTGGAATTACTTTTGCACTTTGTAGGGTGGTGACCGACTTTAGTTTGCATTAACATAAACTTATACTCAGTGATAACAAATCTTTGGTTGGATTTCCATTAGAATAATTTTTCTTTCTTCCAATCGAGAGCTCACGCAGGAAACGAAGTAAAGTCCGATCACCTTTCCATGAGCACACGATCACGATCTATTTGAAATCCTGGTAAATGGGAGCTTTATAGGATGGTATTGCTGTATCAGTAACCCCCTTCCCCAAAGCGTTGTTAACATGATTGAAGAATGAAATATGTACCACTGCAAGTTGATCAGACTATATCACTTTATAATGGAAAGAGAGTGTGTCGGTGGTCCAGGTTATGCGGATGCACTCTTCACATGCAAAAATGATTTCGAAATTATGACAGAAGGAATGGGTTACCAGTAATCGAATTTCAATGTTTACATCATGGAACTGCTACAGACAGTACTTGGGTAAGTCGATTTTTGGTATTTTTTCAACGGAACACAACATATTTGTTAATCACTAAACCATGAGGTTTTCTCTTTCATATAACAAAACGGCCACACAGAAATAATCTTTGTGATATCGAGGCTGACAAATTCCAAATGGTAGCCGGTGCTGTCGTACAAATGGTGTTAGAACTTTTTCGAACGTAGTACGTGTACAGTACAAGGAAAAATAACTTTCGCCGGGTTCATTTTTCGTAGCTTGCTGGTGGACATACGCATTAGACACTGTATTGAATGGATTCTATATGACTGACTTGTTTTAATAGGTTAGTTGGTTTCTTGCTCAGTACTACGTTGTGATCAAGATAAGAGAGGCCCCGTGTTATACTGAACATGATATCTGAAGCTATTTCTTTAATGCTAGGGCGGCTCTCGATAATGTTCAGCGGCGATTTTGTTATCAGTGGTGCGTCGTCAGTCGTCGGTTTCAAGCTTGTTGTGAATATAGTTCTGGAGAATGTGTTTTTCAATTTATCTATGAGTGTTTACTATTGAAACGTTTTTTGGATGCAAATCGTTTAAAACGTTAAATGAAAAGTTGACGATAAAATATCCAGAGTCAACTGCTGCTGCAAAAAGTGTTGTGCAGAAACTGATTACTAAATTTAGAGCAACAGGTTCAGTCGCTAACGCCAAATGCAACTGCAAAATAAGTTTGTTCGCCGGAAAATAATGGACCTGTTCATGAGATTGTGGTAAAAAGTGCGCCGAAATTAACTAGACTCACGTCCTCCCAACGTGGCGGAACATGTTGAAGTTGTTTCATATGCGAGCATACAAAATAAGAGTAATGCAAGCATTGAAAGCTACAGATTAGGCACAACGACAACACTATTGCCAATGGTTACGAGTGTCACTGATGGTTGTCTGGATCCAAATTCTTTCTTCAGCTCAGACTATGCATGATTTCACCTTAGTGGGTACATGAACTATCAAAACATGTTGAAGTTGTTTCATATGCGAGCATACAAAATAAGAGTAATGCAAGCATTGAAAGCTACAGATTAGGCACAACGACAACACTATTGCCAATGGTTACGAGTGTCACTGATGGTTGTCTGGATCCAAATTCTTTCTTCAGCTCAGACTATGCATGATTTCACCTTAGTGGGTACATGAACTATCAAAACGGACGCTGTTGGCCAACAGACACACCGAGAGAACACTTTGACCTGCCTCTGTATGATCTGAAAGTAGGTATTTGTTATGCATTTTCATGCCAACGGATTGTAAGCCTCATTTTCCTTAAAAATACCGTGACCTCTTAGGCACCTGTAACGGAATTCTTGGAACCACTAATAGCGCAGCTAACGGAGGACGGACAAGAGTATGTATTTTTTCAGTAAGATGACGCTACGGCACATATTTCACAGTTTTCAGTGTCATACGTCCATGAAGCTTGCTGAGAAGAACGTACAGTTTCTGTAGGTTCATGGCCTCCTATATGAACCGATTTGTCTACCTGTGATTTTAATTTGTGGGGTTATTCAAAGGGTTAAGCCTACAGTAACACCCAACATACAGTTGAAGAGTTGAAAACAAACATTCGCAGTGCTATTGTGGAAACCACACTATGTGAATTAAGGAAAGGTTCAAGAAACATTTTGAGATGTGGTGAATTGTGTATTGAAGTTTGTGGTGAGCATTAACAGTACCTCCCGTAAACTATTGATCTACTGAACGCTGAGTACGCTATTTTCTATAATAACTATTTTCTACTTTGTATTCTGTGTTTAGAGTAAACGAGTGAACTGTCTGTATTTGTTTATAAGACACGGATCTTCCTTTATTTTGGACACCCTGTACATGCCTGGGTTCCTTTCAGGAGTTTGACTGAGTAGCGTTGAGATTTTGGCCACCGAATAATAGTAACTGTGCGTTATAACATGCATTAATAACACAATTAACGATTTTTTAAATGTATGGCTTATCGACATGTAAGGATGCACTAAGAGTTTGTCATCTATCCTGATGTCATTTTTGTTACTTTGATCGAGTGTTCAGCAATGCCATCTGATGTACAAAATTGTTTTGTTGGATATTGGTTGCCCCTATCTTTCAGTCTGCGCTTATGCTCTTAGCAATGAGCGTACCGAGGTATTTTGTATCGAGTTTGGTCCATGGTTTGCCGGAACTTGTGAATGTTAATACGGTTTAACAGCGTAACTGTTTTATCCCCTATTCTTGTTGTGGTACAGTCTTCAAAGATTGCGAGTAATAGAAACGCTTAAGGAGAATAAAAAAAATTAGTGGTGAAAAGAGAATTATTGTATTGTGTCTGTTTCTCTGAGTTCTGAGAAGGAAAAAGCTAGGTAGGGGCTATCTACTCTTCAGCTTACGTTAACAGTGGTACTAACGTACCACCCTGTTTTAGATTTTCGATGTATCTGGCTACGATGTAAACATGCTTATGTATTTATTCGTTTCTCCTAAACAAGGGAGTGTGTTAAAAAAGAGATTGTACGCGCTATGTGAGTCATATTGAACTTGGTGCCAAAACAGAATCTGTAAATGCGTGTCCAATCACTGAACAAATTTCTCCATGTATCTGCGAATCATCTCTTAAGTTTATGAAAATTAGTTCAAAGAAGAAGTAGATAAATTTGATATAAATTTCAAAAGAACACGTAGTGTACATTGATGATGGAATTCAATCGCATTATTATGCTTGGCATCCAGTAGCTTCTTATTGAGCTGCTAACGGTAGTCTCACTTCATATTGTTGGAGCAACGAAGGATAAATGTGCAAAAGGTTTCATTATCTATTTTGTTAATTCAGAATTAAATGATTCTCATTGTACGTAGTAAATCGACATTCTAATTAAAGGTCGAGGAAAAATGTTGATTATAAATTATGGGTTCTACTACAAAGTTTATTTAATGACACCGTATGCTTTGCGGCCAGTGCTAGGGGGCACTCACAACAGTGCCTTCCGCAGTAGGTCTTCGCAGAAATCCTAAAGCATATGCAGTGGAGACAGACTGGGGATTTCGGCAGTGATTTTGTCGAGGGCTTATTACCGATCATCCCGTTTTTCCGCACAGGAACAGTGTTATCGACTGCATAACTGTCAATCGAAAGTTAAGAAATATGGCACAAGATGTACATATATCAGAGTTCCAAATGTAGGCCCTAACTATTATCTACTTCAGAGCAAAATTATGATTTCTAAACTATTAAAAGTCATTAAAAATCGGAAGAAGCATTATGATGAGCCTGTATGTGACGAGTCAGAATATACAGCAAATAAAACATTTCACCGAATCATGATCCAAGATGCTACTCCAGGCGGGTGTAAAATGAATGTGCCCAACGGACATAATAAACGCCAGAATGAAGATGTGGTCCTGTCTGACTATCCCCTGAAGCAGATCTTAGGATCTCTCAATTCTATAGATTACAATCTAAACATAAATGAATGATGAAGGAAATTAATTCTACTAAATGATAAACTGTGTTCCTGCTTATATATTTACTGTAGGTTATAAAAACCTTTATGTCACAAAGTTTGCATTTCCGAAGTAAAATTACTAATCAGTTGCCCATCTCTGCCCCTTATTATGACTGCGCGATCTAATAACAACGAGAAATGACTGACATCATCTACGTACCAAACACTAGAAGACACTACTTGTAAAGATGATCTACGGTGGTGTGGAACCTCAGTGGAAATAAAATAACGTGATCACAGCTGCTTAACTTTATAGCTCTAAAAAGCCGCAGCAGTTTGCGATATCACCGTATGTGCTGCGACCGGTACGTCGAAGTGATGGTTCTCGTACTCGTCTGCGACGATGGAAGAACTCCAGCCACAAATAAACTCCTTCACACACTAGGACGGCAGAAGACGGTCCTCTGACTAATGTACTCCAATACTATTTCTCCTCTCTGTGCTCTACAGACGAAAAATACGAACAACTAGCCACAAAGACGGAGTTCAGATAACGTCTCAATGTAAGTATAGGCAGAGGAAGTGCTCTCAATTACTGAACGCAGCGTACTCAACGACGACTTCCAACCCAGAGGTGAAGTTCAGAATCGTATATGATCGAAACAGTACAGTGCCTAAACTCTCCTTAGAGCAAAGACAGCAAGTCCGTCTGTACCAACGAAGCTGATACTGCACGACCGTCACACACGGGGTGCTCACAACGGAAAACCTCGTCTCTCCACCGCCGGCCTCCCAGCAAGGCTCAGCTCCCCTCCATCGTAATTCCTAAAACGAATCATCTTCCCAAAACCACGGAATATTTTCCCTCTCTACAGATTCTTCCGAACGTCGACCAACCATATTTTAGTCTTTTGTCGTCCAGTGCGGAAAGTTCGCGAGGAAGAACCTATACTCGTACAATTTTACGCTTCTGAGTAAAAATCCTTGGAAATACCCCAGCCTGCGTGGTTACCCAGGTGCCGCTTCTTCGTTCCTCTCACCTGCGTCCAAGATTTCCGTAGTTTCCGAATTATAATCTTTCCGGTTCGGCTACAAGACCGGCCGGTCTCGACTCTGTTATGCTCCAGCGCTAAGGTGCTACGACGTCCGTCTTCTACTTCCTGTGTTTAAGCAGGACCAACACACCTGTGTGAGCCTTCCACCCAGGGCTTGTGTTCCGTCTGTCGTTTCATTTCCACTGTCGCTCCAAACTCTACTAGTATGATAATAAAGACAATCCGTCGCCTTTCATGCAATAAGCGTTAACAATTATTTACAAGGCCTATGTGACAACGTCAGTCTCATTTAAATATTGATATGTACTACCTATCAAAGAATACCTAATGTGGTTGTAGATCACGGCAAAGAATGTGGATGAGTGTTTGTAAGGTACGAAATTATAGCCACCTTACAATGAAACCACATGCTCTTTCTCGAACGCCGCTGAACTTGCGGGAGGGACCTTGGCTTGTTTCGTACGCAGGTCCACAAAGTTTAAGATAAAATAGGACACAAAGCTTGAAGATACTTACAGACAAGTAATTAATTGTGAAATATTTCAGAATTAACAGTGTTGTTTGTCAGTATCTTCAAGTTTTGTGTCCCATTTTGTCTTACAGCTTTGTGGACCATGTTCTGGGTATTCGTAAGTGCGTGTGTTCTTCCAGAGTGGGAAGAGACGTTTTTCAGTAGCAACGAAAGTTGCTAAGAAATATTCGACTTTCAGTAGGAAGAATTTGAACAGAACATCGAAAAACGCCGGAGAAGAAAGAAAAAAGATACACTGTCCGACCAAAAATTCTAAGACTAATTTTGGTCCTGGAGTATTAGCAGCGTCATAGCTGTAGCTACCGTGGCTGCTTGAACTAACTGCCGTCAGCAACAGACGTGCATTCGACGAATCAATTGTGAACAAGTAGTGTTAAGTAATGAATGTGCGGCCGTAGAGTGTCAACGTTGTTGTTTCACAAATAGTAGTCCAGAAAATTATGGAAAACAAGTGTTCAAGACGTTCATCAGAATGACTTGAAGAAGATTTTATTCCGCTCATCTCGACTCTCCATGAAAAACGACGACTCGTGGACGCCTGCTGTGACCTGATTAAAATGCAAAACGGGAACATCCGAAAGAAGGACTTATCTGGAAGTTTCACATGACGGAATGAACATTCTGGGCATTGTCTAGTGTCTGTGGATGGAGTAGGGTTTGGGGGGGGGGGGAGGTGGGGAAGGGCGGAGGAGACTATGCAGAACACCCGAAACATTAAAACTAATATCAGGACTTTTCTCTGTCTCAAAAGTTTCTAGACTGACAGAGTACATTCCCCTGCTGTGAGACACTGCTTATACCCCTGCTGTGGGGTTTTTCACGTTCCATAAAAAATTCGCTCAAAACTTTTAGTGCTACTGTACTTAGTCACTGAATTATTTGTTAAGAAATAAAAAAAGTAAGGAGATATGTAGATGGCTCATGTCGCTTATACAGAGATTTATGTCCAACAGTTATAGTGTGCCCTTTTCATTCCTGTAGCAGTTGTTGGGATGGTTGCTATTCTGTCCTCATGTTTAAAATATTACCTCCATTGTTAATTTTATTCTCTAATTAATCCCACCATTCTTCTATATTCCGCGAGGTATACATATTACATTATACAAGTTTCTTGAGACAGTTTATATTTAAACCCTCTCGTTCGCTATCAGAGAACGGAGTCAGTTTTATGCCGTTAGCACATTGATCTGTTTGTTCTGCAACCTGGAAGTTAAGAGTGACTTACAAAGGCATTCTGTGCTATTGTGATACCATGCTTGTACTTCACTATAAACACTCGACTCTATGCTCTACATTCTACAGTGTAGCTTTAAGGTGTTTTCACTTGCAACGTATTAACTACTCTTCCAATCCTTGGCGCATTAAGAGCTTATGAAAAATGGTTACTTATGAGCCAGTGAATGAGTTGTAATAGAGTCTCACAATCACTGCGAGAAGAGACCCAATTAAAACCTGGAATGTTCCTTCGAGTCTGGTGAAAGAAAATTCTTTGAAATTCTAAGCACATTTCTCGAGACTGTTACAACTTAGATGTTCCAATCCTAATCGTAACTTGAGAAATTAACTGAGACTCTTACCACGTTTTCTCATACATTTGATATCTCTAATGAGTTCACTCTGGTCATCATTCTGCACACATGAATGGATGTTATTCCTTAATACCGACGCCTAGTGTTTTATAGATATTACTTTCGTAAACGATTAATTGCAGTTTACTACTGTATTGCACTAGAAGGAAAGCCTTGGACACTGATTAATGTCATATTAAGCATTCTTCCTAACTACTAAGTTGTTGTCTTAGGGTCATTACATGTCAAGTGACCTAGGCCTTGACACCAACCATGTCAGATTGTGATGAAACTTGGTACAATTACTTCTTTTATCATCCTGAAAGCACTTGTATAATTTTTTTGCTCTATCTCTTATAGTTTTTTTAATAAATTTTTAAAGTTTTTAGTTTTGGCGTTGTTTCAGCAGTCGGAAATCGTAACTTAAACGTGTCCTCACAACTAAAAAAATTTGTATATTAAAGAATACTAAATATATCAGTATGAAATTTTGGAATAAGTTTGTGTATTATATCTAAATGTTAAAAAATTACCATAAAGATATATTAAAATCTTCCAAATGAAAAAAAAATTTACAGGTTTTTTTTAAATTTATTTTATTTTTTTAGCTAACGGATGTTTAGTTTTACAAAAACTACAATATCTAGAGTCTCAGACCTGATAGAAAGCTCATATTTGTTTTAAAATACTCTTAATTGTATAGGCTATTAGATAAAAGAAAAATTATGTTGGCTTTTTAACGTGTTTAATAGTTATCTAATTTTTAAATTAATATTAATTATATTTTAAAAATAAAAAGTATTAAGTGACTTAGACACCGAAAATAAGTTTTTGTCTTCTAGGAGTGACAATGTACACTTGGATTTTGTTTTGTTACTGCTGTGTTTTGAAGTAAAAAATTATTACAGTGTTAAATAGTGCTTGGATAGTATTTTATTAAGTTTATTCGAACTTTCAGTAAGTACTGTTACTTAGTTTATAAAGATTCTTTTCCAATATCCTATAAAAGTAACCAGAACAGTAATCAGACCAAAAGTTAAATCAGTATGTCAGATATTCAAAACTGTAGCGTAAGGTTATTTAAAAAATCTGACTGTTTCCAAACAACCTACACACCTTCAAAAAAGTTACAACCGGTATCTGAATCGAGTGAGGAAGAAAAAGATTTGATCCACTTACGATCTGGAATTAATCTGTGTGAATTTAAGAATATATGTTCACACAACAGCTACTACTTTTTAAACGTTTTTGAACAGTATCAAACAGCATGTGTAGACCCACTAAAAACACAAAAAGCCCGTCAAAAAATCGTTGAGAAGTGTAGTCTTGGAACTTTCTATACAATTACTGACAAAAAATATTAGCATAAAACCTGGACAAAAGCTTTGCTCAACATGCCGTAACTTTTGTGAGGAAAAATTAAGACTTGAAGTCAATGAAAGTGAAACAGATGATGAAGTCATGGTTGAATTAGAATCATTGGAATCCAGAAATGAATCCCTTGTACAAACAAACATTGCTTTTGATAATTTAGGTTTAACACCGATAAAGCTTCATGGCTTGTCAGAACAAAGTAAAAGGTCTTATTTTAAAAGGAAGATTAGCAGTATTGCAAAGACTGCAAAAAAGGCGGTTTCAAAAGCATTAAAATATGATGCACCAAGTTCTGATGATGACGAAGAAGATACAAGTGTGGTTGAGAAAGCAAAGGATTTTGATGTAATGATTTCTCTTATGGAAGAGAAGATTTCATCTGTTGGGAGGTCTCGAAAAATCCAGGTTCTGACCTTGGCTCCAGATTCTTGGAGTCGACATAAAGTGATGAAAGAATTTAATGTAAGTGAGTACATGGTGCGACAAGCTAGAAAGCTAAAATCTGAAAAGGGTATTTTGGAAACTCCTGGTCCAAAAAAAGGTAAAACTCTTTCTGAAAATACAGTAAGACTTGTAACAGATTTTTATGAAAAGGATGAAAGTTCCAGAGTGCTACCTGGAACAAAAGACAAAGTAAATGTTCAAAAAATTGTGTACATGCAAAAAAGACTCATTTCGTGTAACTTGAGAGAACTCTATTATTCTTTCAAATGGGAGAATCCCGAGGTAGAAGTAGGATTTTCAAAATTTTGTTTCTTGAGACCTAAATGGTGTATCCTTACTGGTGCTGCAGGCACACACACTGTTATGTGTATGCAGTATCCACCAGAATGTTAAACTATTACTGGATGCTGTGAAAATTGAAGAATCTTATAAAGACTTAATTAAGATGCTTGTGTGCAACACGGAAAACCAAAACTGTATGCTACATCATTGCGACAGCTGTCCTGCAAATACTGCACTAACTGAGTACTTAACTGAAAAACTAAGTGAAGAATATGATTTAGAAGTAGAAATTGTAATCAGTCAGTGGGTTAACACAGACAGGGCAGAAATGATCAAACAGTCTATCAGTGTTGAAGACTAAATTTCTTAATTGGTTAGGTCATTGGAAAAGCTCACCCCACACTCGTTTATAGCAAAATCCCAATCAGCAGCCTTTAAAAGATTGAAAGAAGATCCACCACCTAAAACAGCAATTATTGTGATGGATTTCAGTGAAAATTATTCCTTTGTTATACAAAATGAGATCCAAAGTTACCACTGGAACAGAGGTGGTTGTACTCTACACCCAGTGGGAGTTTTTCTAAGAAATGAGGAAAACAATGTTTCTGTTTCCAACCATTGTTTTATTAGTGATGACCAAGAACATGACACTGGTTTTGTTAACTTTGTACAAAAAGAAATTACAAAGTGGCTGTCATTACATCATACTGACATTGACTCAGTTTACTACTTTACAGATGGTTGTGCTGGGCAGTACAAAAATAGAAACAGTTTTAAAAATTTGACTGAACACTTGAGAGACTTTAATTTGAAGGCCCAACACTCTTTTTTTGCAACAAGTCATGGGAATGCAATTTGTGATGTCCTAGGAGAAACTATTAAAACAATTTTAAGAAAAGCCAGTCTACAGCTTTCAGAAGAAGAACAAATAATGACAGCAATTGATGTGTACATGTTTTGTGAAAAAAATAGTGAAAACATTCATTTTCACTTTATTGACAAAAAAGAAGCTGATTTGCTACGGTTAAAACTAGAAAAACGTTTTTCAGAAACTGAACCATTCCTGGAACAAGACGTTTTCATAACTTCAAACCACTTACAACAAACAACCTTGAAATTAGAAGGACTACAGATAGTGTAAAACCCTCCTTAGTCTTTTCTTTCCATTCTTCTTCTGATTGGGTTCGTGTTGAACCATCCATAAATAGCTATGTGGCTGCAAATTATGATGGTAACTGGTACTTTGGACTGGTAAAAACAATATTCAATGATGAAGAAGATGCAGAAATTCTATTTCTACATCCTTCAGGACCAGCTGCATCATTTTATTGGCCTGAAAGAGAAGATTCTTGCGTAGTGCCTTTGGACCACATAGTCTGTGTAGTAGACGCACCTCAATCAAGTGGCACTGGAAGAATGTATTACTTCAAAACAGACTGTGTCAAAAGAACTGAAAGCTCTTGGATGAAGTGGAAAAACAGTTTGAATCAGCATTAATGTTTATTAAAAAGGCAAAATTACTCAAAAAATTCAATGTTTCAAGCAATCAGTTGGGTTATACATAAGTGTCGTAAGTACACTGTCTTTGTACATAATTCTAATGTAATCTACTATAATTAATAAACATGTTAAATAGCCATCATTATTTTTGTTTTATCAAGTAGCCTATATGTTGAAGAGTAAATTAAAACAAATTAGAGCATTCTATCAGGTCTGAGACTCTAGATATTGTAATTCTTATAAAACAAAACATCCATTAAAAAAAGAAAAAACTACATACATATATTTTTTCATAGAAAATATTAGTATATTTTAATAGTATCATTTTTATCTTCAAATATGTATAATAAATAAACTTGCTGCAAAAATTCATGAAGTTATCTAAAAGAGTTTTTAAGATAAGCAATTTTAAAATTTTGAATACAAATTAAATTTACCATTTCCGAAGGTTTGGAAAACGCAAAACATAAAAACTTTAAAAATTTATAAAAAGAACTATAAGAGATACAGCAAAAAAATTGCAGGTGTTGTCAGGATGGTATTAGAACCATTTCAGCCAAATTTCATGAAAATCTAAGGAGGTGGGTGTAAAATTAATTTTTTATTGGGTGATTTGATATGGAATGACCCCTTACTGATTTAAGTTGCTACTCATTCACCCTGTAGCCGAAATAGGCCACTTATTTTATCGTTCTGAATAGTTGTCAACATACTGTTTTCATGCACGTAGCGACAAGCCTTGGATAAAGCCAAAATTTTACTCAGCTGACGTAATTTATTTAGTTTTCTTTGAACAGCCTTTCGTAATAATTAATTATGTTCTCACTTAAAATTATAAGAGCACAACAATGAATGACGTGAAGTCATGTTAACATTTGTAATGCTGCTTTGTTGTCTACGTTTGATAGGGTTTGATGCAGCGCTACGTCCTGACTGGAAAATACTCCCATAAGCCGTGTATCGTCTATAACGAGTGAAGGTCTTCACTGTATAGAAAGCTTTTAGACGGACGAGAAATATATAATTGACCTGGATGTCTCTACAATCACTTTTAAAGACTGAAAATTTTGTTTAGAATATTCTTAGATTAAAAAACTTTGAGATGATCGCGATGGATTACATTTGTTCGGGATAGGTCATTATGTTATGAGCACCTAGATCTAATGTGCTGACTATATAACTCCAGGTGTTGACAGGTGTTTATAAGCAATTCAGGGCTATGTAAAGCGCAAGGACAACAAACAAAGAAGTAACTCAGGAAACAGACGAAGGATGCACACCTGGTATATACTGGAAACAAAGGGTACAAACCACAAAACAGTTTTGTTCAAACGATATAAAATTACGAATGATATCTTTTGTATCTATAGTTCCCTCCAGTATGAACTATGGAACTTGATGCAATTGTATGGCTTGCTTGTCTGAAAAACACAGAGAACTAGACCGTAGATGCAACCACATTGGAGAGATGTCTCTAGACAGATCAAATTGACATACGGCTCCTGAAAAGATTCAGCAGCCTTTTCTATAGCTGCAAGGACTACAGACTGTGTGACTGACATGGCCTTGTAATAAAAGGCAACTTGGCTGGTATTTTTGCACGTCTGAAGCAAGAGAAATAACAGACGTGCGGTAAAAAATTTCATAAGATAAATGGGCAGGATGACGTTACAGTGGGAATTAACGAAGTGCTGTGGCGGGAGGCACAGAATGTTTGATTTGGTGAGCAGAGGTTTATCAAATACAGGATAAAATAGGGATAATGCAGCAGTAGGTTTAATAAATAACCAGAGAAGAGGGATCAGGATGAACTACAATGAATAGCATAGTGAACGGATTAAAGCAGCCAAGATAAGACACATATCCATGGCCACTACAGAAGTAATTAAAAGAAATTATTCAGAACGTTATGCAAGTCGAAAGTATACTTTTAAGGGAAAATAGAAGTCAGTAGCAGGATAAGAAAGAGAAGGGGGAGGCAGTATGTGAACAGTAATTGCGAATGGGAATTGAAGAAAAATCCGCCAGGTAGAATCTTGTGCAAAACACAATTTAATCACTGCAAACATTCCCCCAGTAATCGTTTCAGAGGGCTGTACACTTTGAAGAGGCCTGTAGACATAGAATGGAGTCAATGATTTTGAAATCAGATTTTACACCGAAAAACATTTCCAGGGGCAGATGTTGATCATGACCATTAGTTGTTAAATACATATAAAAACTGAATGAATTCCAGAAAGTTAGGAAACTGAAAAACGAGATCTGAATTAGGTCAAATAACCAGTGGTTGTTGAGGAGCATTAGTTATGCCTTACTGAAATAGGAAAAACACAAGAGATCGAAGTATAGCTTTCAGAGATTAAGTAGCAGAGACAACAGATGAGAAACTAAGCATAAAGATGAAGTCGTACAGGACTCTTTGGATAACACAAGCGGTATAAAGTATAATGGACGAAAGGAGAAAATGCAGCCGTGAAGCAAACAAAAGGGAATACAGACGTCTACAAATGATAGTGAGAGGAAGTGTAAAACGACTACGCAGGAGCGGCTAAAGGAGAAACGTGAAGCTGTAGAAGCAAGAAGGGTACCGGAAAATTACTGGAAACTTTACAGGAGAGAGGACAGGTTGTCCGCATTTTAAGGATTCAGATGGCAAGCAAAGAAGTGAAGACTGAAAGGTGGAAGTCTGTATAACGGAATGAAACTTGAAGAGAATAGTATGTAAGGCAAAGAGAAAGTGGATGAAAGTGAAATGGAGGCTGTAAAACTGTGAGATGTATTAGAAATAGCACGAAGGCACTTAGTCGAAGTAAAATATCTCCAGTAGAGCTATTAAGATGCACGAGAAAACCTACGTTAACCAAACTGTTACACTAGTTATGTGAGAAATTGGAAATAGTAAAAATACCCTCAAACTCCAAGACGAATGTAATAACAGAAGTGGCAAAGTAGGCAGGTGCAGACAGGTGTGAGCATTAGAGATCCACCTAATTAATAATCATAGTTGCAAAACATTACGTACAAAGAATGGCTTTGGAATACATGTAGGAGTTCTCGAAGCAATGCTGAACCTACTGCTCCTCTTAGAAGATAGACTGCAGGAAGGTAAACCTACGTTACAGCATTTGTAGAATTAGAGAAAGCTTTTATAACGTCGACTGGAACATAGAGTCTGAAATTTATACGCAGACAGAAACCAAGGAAGTATATGGATAGGAAATTAATGTTCAACGGGAAAGAAAAATAATTTATCATATAGTTAAGAAAGGAGATCCATCTTTTTCAAGTCAATACTTTATTCGTGTGCATCAAAAAAGTCTCTTCGATCCATGCTAGGCATCTTCGGTGATCTACAGTAGAAACAATGTTATTGGATTATACATATTTTGATAGATTTTTTTGTCCTTTTCAGGTATCCGTGCGTTAGTCTGTATCTAGAAGATGCGCATAGTGCAAGTTTCTTCCAACTGAAATTTCACATTTAAACATTTCATTGCACATAAACTATGGCATAGCACACAGCATATGGTCTTGCTCACATGCTATAGGGCTGACAGAGATGGGTACTGTAGCGAATGAGAGTAGAGTGGAGTGTTGAGGTAGGGATACAGGGAGGTAGGCTGAAAGAAACCTGTGCTATGTGTACCTAGTATACGTAGATGAATATATGGAAATGTGAGGACATAAAGTGAATATAAGTATAAAAACATCACAAATGTATATATATATATATATATATATATATATATATATATGTGTGTGTGTGTGTGTGTGTGTGTGTGTGTGTGTGTGTGTGTAAATAGCTAATTTAAATCAATTGCCAAGAATCACTATAGCTCGCCTATCAAAATACGTATAATTAAATAACTTCTCATGTGTTATAGACCACTGAATATGCATTAGTTAAACACACCTGGTACACACCAATAAGATATTTAGGTGCTATTTAGGAGATTTCGTTCTTAAATAAATGATAAAATAATACTGACTAGGGGAAAAGGCTGCAAATATTAACAACGGAACTGAAAGGCGTTTATTGATGACACTGTTATAATTCAGCAACATCAAAGGACTTACAAATCAGATAACAAGAATGATTGTTGTATTTCAAGGCATTGTAAGATGAATAACAACAAACATAACGCAAAGTTAATCTGATGTAATCGAATTAAATCAGACAAGCCGCTAAAATTAGACTAGTTTCTTTTATTTGGGGAGCAAAATCAGTCACTATAGCTGAAGCAGAGAGGATATAACACGCGGACTGGCAATTAATGGTTTTAAGAAGAAGAAAGATTTCTTAATATCCATTACAAATTTAAATCTTAGCAATTTTTTTCTGAAGATATCTGACTGGAGTGTAGTATTTTACAGAACTGGGACAGGGACGATAACATTTTCTGATAAGGATAGCACTTTTGGAATGCGATATAACAGAAAACAGTGAATATTTGGAGCAACTCGGATTACTGATGAAGAAAAACTGAACCGAATTCGGGAAAAAATAAATTTATTGCAGGGGTCCAGGCCAGATGGCATCAGGAAAATTATAAAAAGGGTGCCAGATAGCAATTCTTGTGGATGCGAGTGTTATCCGTAGTCACGTGGCAGAGGACATATGAAATTTCAATAAGGATTTTAACAAAAAGCATTCGCTAGCCATAGTCGATGGAGCAATGAGCAGCCTGGCTATAAACAGAGTTACAGTATTAATGCTGACTTGGATGGCATAGAAGTAGCAACTGCACATATTAGGGTGAGTGTTGTGGTGGTCTTTGGCAGCACCAGGTCAACCATGAGTCAGACACTGCTGTGAGTGTACTGCTGACTAAATCTGTCATGAGTGCAATATATATTAGGACAACTGACGAAGGGGATGCGCTATACATGGCCTATACTTGAATAAGAGAAGAAAAAATTAAGTAATGTACGTCGAGCCAACATCACGCAAAGCAAAATTTCTGTGGTTACTGTTGTCAGACACGTATCTTTTTTAGTTTTGAGACACGATACTAACATACTGTTGTGAAATGATTGACATCCTTCGCCATTTTGAACAGCACATGACCACAGGATTAAAGAGGTTAAATATAAAGGGTTACAATAAAGCACATTAATCACGTAGAATAAAAATGGAAGTCATTTCATATACAGAGTTTGTCAGGGGGTGCATATGCTTTAAGGGGTGATAGTACTGATGATTCTGAACAAGAAACTTCATGTGGACATATACCCTATTCCGAATGATTTCCCAAGCACAACACATTTAATGTCAGTTTTGTAAATTTTTCTCGGATAACTTGAAATCCGCTACACCAGAAACGTATCACAGTATAAAATTAAACTACATTAACTTCCCAAAAAAATCGTATTCATTTTTTTCTCTAGAGGAAATAGTCTGCGCGAAGAGAGCGTGAGAAGACTGAAAGCTTCATGCGACGCGCATGCGCAGTAGCTTAGGTAGTTTCGTAGACCAATTTGAGGTAGTTGCCGGATTTCATAGTCCGCAAGTGTCCCATATCAAATTGTTCGTCTCTCACTCCCCTAAACTAGTGTGCTACGTTTTAATCGATGACAATGATAGAATAATATAGAAAATAGATAACAATGTACATTAAAGGTGTTCTTTATTGGAAACCATTCGGAATCACCAATATTGTCACCCCTCAAAGTATGTACCTTTTCTCTTGACTCATCATGTATAAAGACAGAACACTGCTTCAGATACATTGAAAGAAGGTGATTTGGTAGAGATGAGAACATACAAACGTATGCTAGTGAATCAATATTGAAAGTATTTCATTTTTAATTGTAGCTGTTCATAGATACTCTCTGGGAAAATTAGAACTGTTAATGAGGCGTGTGAATTACTTATTACGCTGTCAGTCAGAGAACAAGAAGCAATTAACAGTCTGTGGTGATTTCGGTGTATATTTTCTAAGGGATTTTGATAGATAATATTATCTCTAACGTTTATTTATCTCATACAGTTTTAAATCAGTAACTAACGTTGCGACATGAATGGATAAAGACAGCAGAATGACTGATAATATTCTCTTTGATGAAGCTCAAAGCACGAAAATATACATATACCTAGTAGCAAAGATTTATCTCTGATCATGAGACACAGTTAGGATAAACATGATAGTGCATTAAGCTATAGATTACAAGTCAGTGGAAATCGGTAAGAATACTTAATGACTCCACGCCAAAACTTCAAAAAATAGTTTATAATTTATGGCCCAGGATGAAATTCATAGGGACTCAAAGGTAGACACAAAATCTAATATATTCAATTATATAAATGCATATCATTATCGGAAAAAAGCTTTCCTCATAAATAGGAAAGGATTTTCTGTGATTTATGTAAGACTATGCGCTTATCATTTGAGGAAATAATTAATGACAGTAACTGAGAGCTACCACTTTGTTTCATTAGCTCGGAAGAACAGACTAATATTAGCAGCATCGTGAAAGGAAATCTGTAAAGACAGTATTTATCATAACTCTTGAATAACGGGTAAATTTTAGCGACAAAAGTATTCAGTGTAAGTCAAAGCGCACATGTGCTGCATCCGAACTGCATTTGTATCTATCAAATAAAAAATAACGAATAATGTATCTGGCAATGGACGCACCGTGTTTAAAGAAAGAACATTCGCAGAGAATACTTGTCAACGAACGTCTAGTAGGATATGTTGAATGCTAGCTTCCGTTCAGTGAATCTGAATACAAATGAGAACAATAACTGAAGCATAATAATATCATATTATCGTGAAAGATTTACATCAAACACGTTAACTATGAAACAGGATTATGGTTTATGCTCCTTACTGTGCAATGACATTTAAATTTTAATATTTACTTCGATTACTTTCAGACATTAAAATTCCAAGCAATTCTTCATATTGTAGTTAATTAAATTATTAAATTAATTAAATTTTTCTATCACTAGCCATGGCTTCAGTATTTGAACATGTATCTGGTATATTACTGACCGACCTTTAGTGCGTGTACACAATGTTTTCCTTTCATTAAAATGTTCCAATAGGAAATCAAGAACAATTAGTACATCTATTAACACTCAGGTTTTGTCTCACTTGAAAGTCAGTTTAAAGACACCAACTCTGTCGGTAGCAAAAATGCATAAGTTTAGGGTTAAAACCAACTGACATCGACGTCGTTACTAGCGGATTTCAAGGACCGTGCACGATGTAAACGTTTATAACGCTGTAGAGAAATCCTGGAAAATGCCATGAGCATGTCATCGGCCGAGGAATTATACACAATGCCTCTCCCGTTCTGCATAAAGTTCTGCCTTTCCCCCTTCCCGTCCCTTCTTTCATGACTAAATTGTTGGAGATTTTAGAATACTTGTGTAAGACTGCATTCAGAGACAAATGTTTAAAAATGTAACTGTTTTAAATAGCGATGGCACCATACGCCTGGGCAGTAGCCAATAATAAGCAGTCTGCTAATGTTAATATCGCTTTTTGTGAAATTTCACATATAAATTACATACTATAATGAAAAGAATTAAAACTACCGTACAAACTCGTAAGGAGGGTATGTTGTTATCGGTTCTTGGAATATTCCGCCTCGATAGCTGAGTGATGCCGGCACGGTTGCTCAGCGTGTTCGGTCAGAGGGTTTGCTACCCTCTGTAATAAAAAAACTGAGTTCACCGATTAACAACGATCTAAAACGGGTGTCTTACGACGTCCGCCCAAAGCAGATGCAACGAACGAAAGCGAACTAAATGAGATTAAAAAAAAAAAGAAAGTTGTCAGCACGGTAGAATGCTATGCAAAGAGCCCGGGTTCGATTCCCTACTGGGTCAGAGATTTTCACTGCTCAGGGACTGGGTGTTGTGCTGATTTCATCATCATATCATCCCTATCGTCGCGCAAGTCGCCGAAGTGGCGTCACCTAAAAAGACTTGCACCAGTCGACCGGTCTACCTGACGGGAGGCTCTAGCCACATGACATATGGATTTTCTTTTTTTTTTTTTTTTTTTTTTTTGCTGGCGAGTCATTAGTAGAACTACGTTTTAAAAAATGTACTAAAATTTAAAATTTATTAAAATTTTATGAAAATTCCTTGGTAGTCAGTTACCATAAACTTCTGATAGCACAGATATCGAGTATTTAGTTATCTTGGGTCTGTGAACGAGACGGGTTCTGACAGCGTATGGTACTACTTTGTTATTGTTCATTTCGTGCAGCGGAATGTTGTTCTGCTTTAGGACATTTTACCATAGTTTTTCTGCGTTACATCAAGTGCTTTGGTAGATTGGTTCTCATATTTGAAAACGTGAAGGCAGCTTTCAGCTCTGCCCTTATTCAGACAGTATATTTCCATTAAGAGAAACACTCCTTACGAGTAATTGAGTCAAAAGAAATATTCGACACAAGTCGTCGTCTTTCACTAATGACGTAATGTTAATGGCTGCTGTGATGCCACCTTTTGCTATAAATATTCAAAGTTTGATTGTCAGTTGGCGAAGCCAATGAATGTGAAAGCAAAAAACCAGACTGTGGTGACAGGCCGTTCTGTAGTTAAACCAGTTACATAAAATCACCAATAACATCACGCCATAGTCGCCATGTTGTTTACGATGTTTGTCACATGTTTCCAACGTCAACAGTCAAAGCCGACTATTAGTACTGAATAATCCTCAGTCCGAGTATTTTCGTTCCATATATGTTAGGTAATATACGTGATTAATTTGGTGAAAGACATCTCCTAAGAGTATGTCTATAACATACAGCTTGCTTCCATCTAAAAACTATATTTTAAATAGTAGGAAGTATAGGAATGGAGAATGCAATGTTTCAGACAGACCCGGCTTGAGCTTGGAAACTGTTAATGATGACGATAATTATGTCCCCACTACATTAACCTTTTACTGGTCTGTACATTGTTAATAGCACTTCTGATTAAGCCTGGATATTAATATTTCCCGTAACCATAATCTCCACTATAAGTTCGGAGTTACGCAGCGGAAAACAGATAGGAGGTGCCCCGTTGTCTTACTTAAAACATGAGTTAATAGATATTGAAATTTGTTCGAGTTTAATGGTAGGCTATATTACTTACCGGTGACGAGGGTACGACCATACCAGTTCCCGCGGTTGGTTATGAAGAAAGTTATTTCGCGATGTTATAATATGGAAGCGTCATCTTATGAACCGGTAATTGTTTCCATCTTTTTAGTACTTGAAAATTTAACGTAGCATCGTGATCTTTGCTGTTGACTGTGCACAGATGCCGCACATGCCGAACAATCGAATCCGCTGTGAGACAGTTGAGCGTGAGAACTTAAAACTCCATGGAATTTACACGCTTGCTAAGGAATATTAATATTTCTGTTATTACGTTATATCTGACTTTGTAGTAACTGGGTGGCTAATGATTTCACCATACAGTCTCTGTTACAAAAGCATACCGAAAATTTATATTGCATTTGTTCACTCAAGACTGACTTACACAATCCGTTCTCTGCTTTCTGTAACGGCATTTTCCTCTATGTAACTATAAGGTTAAGAAACATGCAAATATCGTCTTTAGTGGTCTCTTAAGTTCATTGAAATGGAGAGTGAGAGGTAATGAAGGATTTCTGTAATCATTTAATGAAAAATATAGCATTTTACATTAAGTATAGTTTCTAATAAGCTGCAGTAATTGATGGCCAAACATGTAAAACACCTTCTCAGCTGTTCCTTCGTTCTAGGATTGATCATTATATTGGACACTCATGGCGTTATCAGTTCCATGAAAACCGCTGTTGTTAGTCAAAGATATTATGATTCCTTTGTTATGTAGCGCTTCATATTCTCCTGCAAGTAAACAAAGCAGATTCATTAGCATATAACTGATATACGAGAGAATCTACCAGAACATTATACATCTACATTTAATTACATGAAGAACTCATGATACAATGCCTTCAGGCTTCAGTAAAGCAAGGCGATCATAGATATCATAATAGATCTACTTGTACACTACGGGTTTAATAGGTTGTTCAAATGGCTCTGAGCACTATGGGACCTAACATCTATGGTCATCAGTCCCCTAGAACTTAGAACTACTTAAACTTAACTAACCTAAAGACATCACACACATCCATGCCCGAGACAGGATTCGAACCTGCGACCGTAGCGGTCACGTGGTTCCAGACTGAAGCGCCTAGAAACGCACGGCGACACCGGCCGGCTTTAATACGTCCTAGGCATTATAAAGCACTTATCTCTGTAGCCGTCGACATCGTACAGTACAAACGAACTGGCAGTCGTACACCATAGAGAAAAAACAGTGCATCGAAAAGCAGCTTTATGTTCATGATAGTAGCTTACCGGATTTCCTAAACTCCGCAAGCATTTCATGGTATCATGGGAGTTGATGCATTCGTCGTCTTCACCTGGAAAAGATGACAAACAAACGTGTCAGTCTCAGGAATAATTGCGCAACTTGGTTTTAGATGAAGTCTCTCTTGTGACAACGCCATTTGATTATTATTGGTTTGTTTTGTTCATTGATTATTTATTCAGGCACCACCAATGAGGTAAAATCATATATTTAGTATTTTTGCGTCTTTTTACATTAGCGTGCTACAGTTTTCTCTCAAATTTGGAGTCCTTTCACTAATGAAACTCCTTCCACCAGATCATGATTGAATAAAAAAATACTGACGTACGAGAGAAAAATGTCTTTCGTAACGAACGAGAGCCAAACGCAAAGCCGTTCAACGTTGTCAGTACAGCCTACAGTATAATTTCTGGTATCAAATTCTCAATTAAATTCCCATATGCGTTTTCAGTGAGAAAATCATCACCTACCTGAGTCCAATTCGGAAAATCAGTGGACCAATAGCAGGGGAGGCACAGAGTTCTAAAAACATCCGAAATTGTAACCGATAAAAATGTGCTTGTAACAATGTAGAAAATAGCAACGCATTATTAACAACCTTATGTAAAAGTGGACCGTCGAAAACAAACATGAAACCTGCAAAGAACATGCAATCCTTCAAACTGTACCAAACTCTGCGGAAGAGACGGTGAATGTGTCAGCTAGTGTCAAGCTTGGAGTGAATTTCGGAAACGTGATCAGCAATGTAGTAAAAGAATGTGCCAATTCTACTATAGCTAAAGAATGTGACAATTCTACTAAAAGCGAATCTGTTGTTCTCATAGCGGAATCAAACGGTATTTGTTATAATGAAATCAGTGCATTTGTAAGAAATTGGCCATTATCTTGTAGTTGCGACTACACATGTGATAGCGAGGAATGTACCTCTGAGATCTAATTTGTATGAATAACGAAATTCGACAAACGTATAAAAAATCGACACACTCCCACTCGAAGTTTAAAGAGGAAGGGTTTTTTGAAGTCAACAGTTATGAAAAGTCTAGTTTCACAATGCAACAAATTCTTGATGAAATAATGCGCGAAAGCAGTTGTGGAAACAAACAAACCATCGCCCTAAACAATCACAAGCAGGGAACTAGCAAAAGGGGCCAATTCCAACGGGATCTGGCCCAATAGTAACAATCCAGAACAAGTACTGAGTACACAAGTGGAAGATGACGCCAGTGTTGTGATTCGCATAGGCCTATACTTTACGCAGACTGAAACTTACAAGAGAATAGGCTATCATTTTTTCAATATGATATACAGGATCTAGGAAACAAAACAGATGTTTTTGAATCATTTACCAAAGTAATGGCTCCACATGTTGTTGCTCTTACACAACATCAGATTTCTGAAGATAACGTAAAACATTTAAAATCAAAAAGCTGTAACCAATCAACAGTCTACCGTAGAAGCCACACTAAAGGTAGTGGTGTTGCCATTTACTCTAGAAAAATTGTTTTGTATAAACAAGTTTTATTTATCCTTCCTTCGAACAGTGCTAGACCTGCAAGTTTCGCAGGAGAACCTCAGCGCAGTACGTATGGTAAGAAATGAAGTATTGGAGACAGTATAGATACGAGGACGGCCTCTGAGCCGTTCTTGAGTCGATAGAGCACTTGGTTATAAAAGCAAAGGTCCCGAGTTCGAGTCTTGGTCTGGCTCACAGTGATGATCGTGCAGGAAGTTTGAAGTTCTGCGTTTATAAAGATTTCGAAACTGGAATTGTTAAATTCACGTTTTGCACTGTCCGTTTCCGTGTCGTAGGTATATACAGATCTCCTTGTGGAAATTTTTATGCTTTCCTGAAAGCACTTGATGGAGTTTTGAATGAATTAATGTCAGGTCGTAGAAATGTAAATTTCATCACACCTGGAATCTGAAAATCAACGTTTTACATAACTGTCAGAGAAGCTAAGATTTTACAGACTGTATTCCATGAGATTAAGGACCTAGCTGGACTAGTACACACTGAAATAGATAACACACAGCCGTCCAGTAGATCTTATTAAAACAAATTATGAGCACATCATCTGAGCAAACACCATAAATCGTCACTTCTCACATCATATAGGTCAGACACTAGTGCTAAAATGGTCGAGAACGAGAGTATAACATCCGCAAACAACATTGTTAAGCTAGGACATAGTTGAACTTAGGAATCTTGGTAGTCAGTTATTATTAGCATTGGTGTCAACAATAAATGGAACATTTTCTTAGAACTTTGACTAGGCCCATAAATAGTACTTGCCATCCAGCTAAAAAAGGTGAGTGCTCTAAAACATACACCTATAAAATCATAAACTATGCCATTATATATTAAAACTAAAGACCTGAAAGAAAGAATAGAAAACACGCTTCTCTTGCCCAGACAAACTCCGAGTTTCATAAAAAAGTCTAGAAGCAGTACACAATCAGAACCACAAAGAAGTGAGGATATTAAAAGAAGAAAGAATTATCCAACAGATACGAAGGTCAGATAACGTGTCAATTTCCCGCTGGTCAACTGTAAACGAAATCAGAATCAACGCAACAGAAGCTAAAATAAATAATGTCGAATTAACTGTGAATTATAATGCCATTCCCGAGCCTCTTGCAGTTAGAAAGATTTTTCGTGATTACTTTACAGATACTGCCGAAAATTATGTCTACAAGAAGCCGGATACACAGCATACATCAACACGAGAGACATTTCGCAGCTTATTTACAGCCTCAGAAAGACTGCCTTCTGCCAGCGCCGACCCGTCGCGTGATGGGAAGGTCACCACTCCACCCCTTACCAAAATTTCACCTCTTCTTTTGACTCCGGTGTGATGGAGGTCAGAACCGCGATGCACAGTTAACATCACTCGTTTTTCTTATGGGTGGCCGAGGAAAGCATTTCGAGCACACTGTTGCTCAGTATCGACACGCATACAATAAATAGTCAATGAACCCACTCCTTCCCTTAGGGCAACAGTCACACCCAATTCGCCATCGAAAACGACAGTTCGCTGTGCGATGAACAGTAGGACGACGTAACCTTTATCACTGCCAACACCCCCAGGAAGATTCAACCCTTCTCCAAGGATATCTTGTGCCTTCAAGTCCATCGAACATCATCACAATAGTTTGGAGTGTAGCCCGACCACAATTTTGCCTCTGGTATGTTGGGTGAAACCACTGCGGACCGCTCAAAACCATTCGAAAAATCTGTACGTGGTCCGAAGCGGCAAAGGGTGCGTATGCTTTTCCAGCACTCGTGTGTCACACACTCCTGTGACATGAAAATTGGGGCGCGGGGAGCACTGCGACATTAGGACATGAGTGAAAAAGATGACAGAGAGTCCCTCTAAGACACCTCAGTTCGGCGGCACCGTCTGTGCCAGTTGCGCACCTCTGTTGAGCACTTCAAAAATCTACCACACCTGTCAACGCTACTGTGGCAACATTATTACAGTGCTATACACCTTCCCCATTTGCGTCTTTTCAGGGGTGCATTTTTATGGGTGCCAATACGAGACGGCATCGAACTGTGCAGGTGGACAAGCTCTTGCAAAGGGAGGGTATTCGTCGAACGGGTTTGCCTGTCGGTTCCCCCACTTAAATACCATCGTGCGCGTGTGTGGCGCGTCGTGGAGGCGTATTGCGGCTCGTCCACGTGCACTGACGACCATCCAATGGTTGTCAACAGTGATTTCGAGGAAACTATCATGTACCACGGTGTCTTCAATGTAATTATTGCTTTTGAATAAAAATGCCTTTTCTGTTCGTCTCATTGTGTATTTCTTTCAGTTCCCTTGCAGTTCTTAAAATGTATCGTCCAAGTTTCATCCAGCTGCGATACTTGGCGTCGACACTCATGTGACAGCTACTTTCGTACTTACGTTTTGCACACCACTGCATCTCGCAGCAGCACACTTAATGAGACAAATACAAGCGTTTTGAGCGACTTCACTTGTATCATAAACCTTTGTGTCATGTTATCTCATTTATGTTGTGTCAAATCTCAATCAGATTCTTCGCCGATACCATCATACTCGGTAGTTAATACCTCATTACCTCTAATTTTTGTTTTCTAATGATGTCTCGAGACCTAAGTCGAAACAAGGCCCCGGGAGTAGACAACATTCCGTTAGAACTACTGACAGCCTAGGGACAGCCAGTCCAGACAAAACTCTACCATCTGGTGAGCAAAATGTGTGAGACAGGCCAAATACCCTCATACTTCAAGAAGAATATAATAATTCCAATCCCAAAGAAAGCAGATGTTGGCAGATGCGAAAATTACCGAACTATCAGCTTAATAAGTCACAGCTGCAAAATACTAACGCGAATTCTTTAAAGACGAATGGAAAAACTGGTAGAAGCCGACCTCGGGGAAGATCATTTTGGATTCCGTAGAAATGTTGGAACACGTGAGGCAATACTGACCCTACGACTTATCTTAGAAAATAGATTAAGGAAAGGCAAACCTACGTTTCTAGCATTTGTAGACTTAGAGAAAGCTTTTGACAATGTTGACTCGAATACTCTCTTTCTGAAGGTGGCAGGGGTAAAATACAGGGAGCGAAAGACTATTTACAATTTGTACGGAAACCAGATGGCAGTTATAAGAGTTGAGGGGCATGAAAGAGAAGTAGTGGTTGGGAAAGGAGTGAGACAGGGTTGTAGCCTATCCACGATGTTATTCAATCTGCATATTGAGCAAGCAGTAAAGGAAACAAAAGAAAAATTCGGAGGAGGTATTAAAATCCATGGAGAAGAAATAAAAATTTTAAGGTTCGCCGATGACATTGTAATTCTGTCAGAGATAGCAAAGGACTTGGAAGAGCAGTTGAACGGAATGGACAGTGTCCTGAAAGGAGGATATAAGATGAATATCAACAAAAGTAAAACGAGGATAATGGAATGTAATCAAGTTAACTCGGGTGATGCTGAGGGAATTAGATTAGGAAATGATACACTTAAAGTAGTAAAGGAGCTTTACTATTTGGGAAGCAAAATAAATGATGATGGTCGAAGTAGAGAGGATATAAAATGTAGACTGGCAATGGCAAGGAAAGCGTTTCTGAATAAGAGAAATTTGTTATGATCGAGTATTGATTTAAGTGTCAGGAAGTCGTTTTTAAAAGTATTTGTATGGTGGAGTGTAGCCATGTATGGAAGTGAAACATGGACGATAAATAATTGCGACAAGAAGAGAATGGAAGCTTTTGAAATGTGGTGCTACAGAAGAATGCTGAAGATTAGATGGGTAGATCACATAACTAATTAGGAGGTATTGAATAGAATTGGGAGAAGAAGAGTTTGTGGCACAGCTTGACTAGAAGAAGGGATCGGTTCGTAGGACATGTTCTGCGGCATCAAGGTATCACCAATTTAGTATTGGAGGGCAGCGTGGAAGGTAAAAATCGTAGAGGGACACCAAGATATGAATACAGTAAGCAGACTCAGAAGGATTTAGAGTGCAGTACGTACTGGGAGATGAAGCAGCTTGCACAGGATACAGTAGCATGGAGAGCTGCATCAAACCAGTCTCAGGACTGAAGACCACAACAACAACAACAACAATAACATCCAGAGACGGACACATAATAAGGATCAGTATGAGTCAGTCTCTGGTTTTCGGTCCTTACAGCTTAAACGTGTGGCGCGAATCGACATACAGTACGTACCTTCGAATTCGCAGCCCTCGAGATCCTGCGTCACTGCATCCGTGTCGATCGTGTATTTGTCCTCGGACCCTTCCGAAGCCATCTGAAGCGTCGCTTTCAGCACCGTCACGATATTTTCCACCGCAACTCCGCCACCGTTTTTAAGCTGTTAAATAGACAGCCACATAGGCCATTAACTAGTCACTGAGAGTGTAAGCGACAGAGCTGTAGTATTTAATATACGTAGTAAATTATGTCTTAAGGTTAACTTAATTTTAAGATCTACTCATTGACTATTTGCATTGCTGTTATACGATATTTTCACTTTTTTCTCTTTTCCGAATTACAACTCTTAGCCTACTTCACAGATCTACGAACACAACAAAAGGAACACATACGTGGTTGCAAATTTACTTGTTACTTTAGCGATAAGACTGGAGCTAAACTGTAACGAAATTCTCCCTATTTTCTTACATTATTTGTTTGTTTAGTACTAGTTTATTTCATCTCTTTACCTTCAACTTGACTGATGTCACTGGAACGTCTAATTTCCTAACAATGAATGGGTTCGAAAGTTGAGAAGATCCCAAAGAAAGTAAAACTTGTCATGAAAGAAGAACACTGAGCCGTGTATCGACTCGTGCTACACCTTGTGTTTAGATTCCATTGGTTATCCTTTTCTTCCCCTGACATGTTTGTTTGATATGTTGTCTGTCATTAAGTGACTGCTTGGTTGTATTTTCCCTCTGCTATCGATATCTGCGTTTTTGCTTCCGGGAAACTGCTATGGAGGAAGTGAGATCTTTGACCGGTTGTAACCTCGTGTATTGGTGCGGAAGTAGGGGCGTTGCGCGCAGAGAGAGTGTGGTGGACACGGGAGGGCAGTGAGGCTCTCCAGCGCTAAGCAGGCGTGGTCGGTTGTACCGAGTCGCCACGTGATGTATGTCGGTTGTGTGTAACGAGCGGGTCGAGTTGGCGGAAGAGCTCCCCGCGTGTTGGTTGTATACAGAATCGCCCCACGAGTAGTTGCTGTTCATTTCGCCTTGGTGGGACGTTAACAAGCTTCTTTAAATCCTCCGTTTCAGCACTGGAGTTTAAAAGGAGATACTTAACATGGAGCGGTCACTACCCGTCAACGTTGCAGAGAAGACGTGAACTCCGGTGACAGAGCGTGTTGTCGCGCGACCGTGGGGTGTTGGGTACGCTGGCGACGCGTGCGCGGTCTGATGTGTGGATGCTTGCTTTCGGAGGTCGTGTACTGCCTGTTTGAGCATAATTGCAAGTTAAGTTCGTGGAAGGTTTAATCACTAATTTATAATTTTGTGTAACCAGCATCTCTTCTGCCTTGTGGCCCCCGGCGACCTGGTTTCTTGTCCCTGACACTGGTGTAATTGAAGACAGTGGTCTTTCCTCCTCCTCTTGTTACTGTCAGATGGGAGGTGTAGTTTTGGCAGTTTGTTTCGCTGTTTTGTCGTGGGTTATGAGTAAATTCATGCTTCTTGTTGGTTGATAATGTGGTCGCTCATTAAGGACTGTGTGGTGTAATGCAAGTTAAGCCATCTTATAACAAGTTTTCGCTGACTAAAAGTAGGTGCGGTGACTTGCCTGAGAGTGGCAATTGTTTACGGGCGTATTTAAATTGGTCAGTATTCTCTCTAAACTGAGCATTACTGAGTGGGTGATTTGTGGCCGCCTTACACAGGTCCGTCATATCAGTTATGTTCTAAAGATATTCCAGGACACTTGTGTTTAAATTTTTTTTTAAATTCCTCCAAGTTTGTAAATTGTTTTTTATTGCCATTAATCGTGTTTGCTGAGACCTGTTTAATTTTTGTTAATGGCGGTGTTGCAAGCTTCACTACCTCACCGTACTTTATTAACAAAGTTCTGTATTTACTTTAGTAGCCTGTTTACTAATGTTCTCCAAATATTATCAAATTGTTGTATTGCTATAAATTACTTTGATTGGCGTTAGCGGCGTGTTTTAAAAGGTAGTTTATTGCCGTTCTGCTAGTTTCTGTAAGATACGAATAAAACATTTGTGAAAATCTCAACTCGACAGTAAAGTACTAGAAATTCGGCCCAGTTTTCCAACTTATGGTGTGGCTTGTAGTAACCGTAACCACTGTGTGTGTCAAACACATAATACATATTTGCAAGAAAAGCGCTGTAGTAATGTTCCTTCCACAGATTCTAAGTTGAATGGTCTCATGAACGTGGGAGAAATCTGCAAAAAATTTCGCTTAAACAATAAGAACAAATTTGTCACAAAACACATACATGTACTGTCTGAGGAGCATATGATGATTTTTAAGGCATCGGAGTCACTCATTATCAAGCGTATAAGCAGCTTACAACGTTCATTTGCACTGAGCACTTTACTACGCTGAAAATATGTAGAAGCCAATTTTTTTAAAAAGACTCAAGTTACTTGATTTTACTAACAACATATACAACAATTAGTTCTCCTACGAAATTCTTTAATGGAGAAGAATGAGTTCGCCTCTAACAAATCCTTAGGCTCCTATTAATATGAACTTTATTAACTGGTTCTAAACAGAAATACATTATTTATGACAAGGGTCATTAACGAATTGAGATATAGGAAATCTGGCCAGTAATTCTAGTTCCCAGAACAGCCCTCAGAAGGACTTTCTTCATTTCACATCCCATTGTCTGCACGTTTACCACCCGGAAACCTTCGTTTGGTTTTGTAAGTTACCCAAACATATTATGTGCGTGTGCCAGTGTTTTCGTTTGTTCGTGTGGTTGTTACACACAGATAGCACAGAAAGATTTTCCTAACGTGATGTGTCTCTGAACTGAAACTTTTTTATGGAATATGCGCTAAGAGTAGCACCAACGACAGATTAAAATGTGGTGGTACTGGCTTCAAGCTTGAACCTTCGTGTTTTCAATTGATCCATCAAATCAAACTTTGTGAGACTCAAAGTTTCAGTTCAACAGTCTTTAATTTCACCGTTCCTAATCCGTGATTAAAATCTGTTCGATCCAGTTGGGAGGAGAACTGAGACATTATAAGAGTAATTTAAAACCTAATCAAATTAGTTTGGTTTTCAAACATAGGGAGATGAGTTTGTGGATTCTGAAAATCCGTTCTGTTCCACTAACTGAAGCCAAGCATGGGGAGGCAATGAGACCCTTCGTAATACTGGAGAAGATAATTCTACAGAATAGGAACATCCATGACATCAGTATCACCAGACTGCTGCAGTCTTGAGCAAAGTTCGAAGTAAAAAATGTCCTTGAGAACGACAGTTTCCGCCCGCAAATCAGCGTGGATGTATAAATTATCGCTCGTTATAAACTCAACTTTTCTGTTTCTGGTGCGACATTCTGCAAATCGTGGGTGAAAGGCAACAGGTCGGTCCAGAATTTATAGATTTCCGACAAGCGTTTGACACGAAAATTTCTCGCACCGGACCCTCACTCCCCCCCTCCACCACCACCCCCCCAGCCCCACCACTTCCATGCATTTTCGGACGTAGTCAGCCTCTTTTCACTATGTCGTTCATCAATGACATCTTATTTTTACACATACGTCTTTTTGACGTGGAAACGTCTCTAAGGTTAACAATGTAATACATTCTGAGTTATAACTCCAAAATTAATTATGTCAAACAGAGCGCATAACTAAAATCTGTCCACTTCTCGTTATCCGAGGAGAGGAGAGCGTACGGGGAGAAACCCCCAACAGCTAGCACAGCTGAGCAATGTCATGACGGTGTAGTCGGAGCTTCTGTTGGAAAAAAAGTGGAAATCGTAGGATCATTGATTACATACACTCCTGGAAATTGAAATAAGAACACCGTGAATTCATTGTCCCAGGAAGGGGTAACTTTGTTGACACATTCCTGGGGTCAGATACATCACATGCTCACACTGAGAGAACCACAGGCACATAGACAAAGGCAACAGAGCATGCACAATGTCGGCACTAGTACAGTGTATATCCACCTTTCGCAGCAATGCAGGCTGCTATTCTCCCATGGAGACGATCGTAGAGATGCTGGATGTAGTCCTGTGGAACGGCTTGCCATGCCATTTCCACCTGGCGCCTCAGTTGGACCAGCGTTCGTGCTGGACGTGCAGACCGTGTGAGACGACGCTTCATCCAGTCCCAAACATGCTCAATGGGAGACAGATCCGGAGATCTTGCTGGCCAGGGTAGTTGACTTACACCTTCTAGAGCACGTTGGGTGGCACGGGATACATGCGGACGTGCATTGTCCTGTTGGAACAGCAAGTTCCCTTGCCGGTCTAGGAATGGTAGAACGATGGGTTCGATGACGGTTTGGATGTACCGTGCACTATTCAGTGTCCCCTCGACGATCACCAGTGGTGTACGGCCAGTGTAGGAGATCGCTCCCCACACCATGATGCCGGGTGTTGGCCCTGTGTGCCTCGGTCGTATGCAGTCCTGATTGTGGCGCTCACCTGCACGGCGCCAAACACGCATACGACCATCATTGGCACCAAGGCAGAAGCGACTCTCATCGCTGAAGACGTCACGTCTCCATTCGTCCCTCCATTCACGCCTGTCGCGACACCACTGGAGGCGGGCTGCACGATGTTGGGGCGTGAGCGGAAGACGGCCTAACGGTGTGCGGGACCGTAGCCCAGCTTCATGGAGACAGTTGCGAATGGTCCTCGCCGATACCCCAGGAGCAACAGTGTCCCTAATTTGCTGGGAAGTGGCGGTGCGGTCCCCTACGGCACTGCGTAGGATCCTACGGTCTTGGCGTGCATCCGTGCGTCGCTGCGGTCCGGTCCCAGGTCGACGGGCACGTGCACCTTCCGCCGACCACTGGCGACAACATCGATGTACTGTGGAGACCTCACGCCCCACGTGTTGAGCAATTCGGCGGTACGTCCACCCGACCTCCCGCATGCCCACTATACGCCCTCGCTCAAAGTCCGTCAACTGCACATACGGTTCACGTCCATGCTGTCGCAGCATGCTACCAGTGTTAAAGACTGCGATGGAGCTCCCTATGCCACGGCAAACTGGCTGACACTGACGGCGGCGGTGCACAAATGCTGCGCAGCTAGCGCCATTCGACGGCCAACACCGCGGTTCCTGGTGTGTCCGCTGTGCCGTGCGTGTGATCATTGCTTGTACAGCCCTCTCGCAGTGTCCGGAGCAAGTATGGTGGGTCTGACACACCGGTGTCAATGTGTTCTTTTTTCCATTTCCAGGAGTGTACAAATGCTTTAATTATTGACAATAGCTGTGTATCAGCCGGTGTGTCTCTAGTATATAAGCCGGCCGGGGTGGGCAAGCGGTTAAAGGCACTACAGTCTGGAACCGCGTGACCGCTACGGTCGCAGGTTCGAATCCTGCCTCGGGCATAGATGTGTGTGATGTCCTTAAGTTAGTTAGGTTTAAGTAGTTCTAAGTTCTAGGGGACTGATGACCTTAGAAGTTAAGTCCCATAGTGCTCAGAGCCATTTGATTTTGTAGTATATAAAGGAAAACCGGCTATGGTCGGATATCGAGAAGGTGATATTATCCTATCCCATAAGCCACGACCACGATTTATTCCTCAATAAAAGCGGTTTTGAAAGCACTGTCATTTGTTGTAGGGAAAAGTAACAGTTAAATCCAAAACAGAGATGCTGAAACGCAGAGCGAAATACGACGAAACTGGATAAACAGCTTGTACAGTGTTGATAACTTGCTTCACTTCCAAAGTGAGATATTGTACGTTTTTTCAGTGTGATTGAAAAAACTGTTGATTATGTCTTCAAACCGAGAAAGGAAAGGGGATGAGAGAAAACTTAAAAGACGTTACAGACGAAGCAGAAAAAATAATTTACATGAGCGTGGCAAGAAGGGGAATATGAATTGTATTAATGACAGATCCTAGGGAGAGGGAGTATTGGGGGAAGGATTTCATGTAATTTTCCACGTGTACACGTGCAGTGTTTGGATTCAAAAGATTATAGCATCTGAAAGGCAGTGCCTTTCTTTAATTATTAGCTAAAACGTGTTTTTCTCGGCGATGTTGCTATAGGTGTTCAAGTTTGCGTTATAGGAAAAGTTAGGCCATTCTATTCTCCCATTTATTTCTATTTACTATAAAGTGAAGCGCTGCTGTAGGGGCTTTCATGCTGACATAGCTACATTTCAAGTGTTCTGTAGGTGCTTGTTAGAAGCTGAGTTGGCAACACTGTCACTAGCAAGTTTTGCTATATTGACTCACCCAAGGTGACCAGCTCCATTACTTAACATGTCAATTGTTTCACAACACCGTAAACAATTTCCAGTAAGACACCAGATTTAGTGAACGATTTTTCTTCGTCTTATTCTCTCACTTCTTCATGGGTGCACAACTTACATTGACTTGTTTAGTTTATCCTTTTGGAATTAAAATTCAAGATTTTTTCGCCACCAGCAACCTTCCTCCCCGTGTGAAGGCACGATTCGCTCCATACCCCACCCCCGTCGGTTTATGGAGGTGTTTGCAAACGACTCTGAAGTTCACGGCATTGTATCACAACGCAGGGTGACAGCGACGAAATTTCCATTTGGTATGGTGAGGGGCGCCCTGCTCTAAATATCGAAAAATATAATTTAATACAATAAGCAGGAAAAGCATTCTGCATTGTTCGAAAACAGTATTAGTGGTGTGCAGCTTGACTGAGTCGTGGCGTTGCTAAGTGACATGAAATAAAACGAGCACGTAAGGTCGGTTGTAGGGTAGCTGAAAGTTCGACTACGGTAATCCCTGGTGAGAAGGTGACCATCTTTTGCGAAACAGTGTTGAGATAGTTTCGAAAACGTGCATTTGCGTCAGATTTCAGAACGATCCTGCAACTACCAAATTACGTCTAGCATAAAGTCCACGAAGACAAGATTAGAGAAATCAATGCTCGTATGAAAGCATATGGACCGATGTTTTCTTTTTCTGGCTGCATTTGCGATTGGAAGCGGAAAGGAGATGACGAGCAGTGACACTACGCACCGTGTAATGTCTGACCACGTGTGTACCGGTATGTAGATGTGAACATACACATGCTATTTTGAAGGCTATTGTTCCTGTTGATAAGAAAGGCAGCAATGGATATCATATGTGATTCTTCACAATAACTTCTGAAAGCATTAGAAGTTACTGTGAAGAATCACATATATCCATTGCAGTCTTCCTTATCACTTTTTCAGATCACGTAACCGCCGCCTAAAAAAGCGGAAGAGTGCACAATGTGGAGCTTCACGCTACCAGACCGAAAGTAAATAGTTAAAAACGAAATAACGAATCAACGTGGTACATTCCGAATTATGTTTTGCTGGCAAATCAGGTTACGTGAACAAATGCTTCACACCATGTTTTGGAGCTTAAGGTAATCGGAGACGTGTTCACAGGACGAAGGACGCGTTCAGACAATTCCGACTAGCCGGAAAATGTACTCAAATTACTCACAGTAGCACGGATCTGATGTGTGGCAGCGATGCAGAACCAATACATCAGAGAAGATGTCGGTCGTAAAACGTAAGCAATTAACAGATCATCTTCAGCAAATGCTTGATTAGCATTGATGGATTACGGTGGCTGGCCATTTCCGCATAGCATCTTTGAGGGATCGTCGACTAGAGGCCAAAAAGGAGGCCCAGAAGAGAAAGTGGAGATGAAGTGATCGCACTCGAAGGGAATTCAGCGTTGAATAAGAGAGAAATGAACCAAAGTGAAATAGTAATCCCAGGCTGGGAAACTACTGAGTCGAAAGCCATTCGTGTTGTGTACTATAGCAGTGGTACGTAGGAAACTATGAACCTTGTTTGTAATAAATTAGTTCCTTGTGTTTATATTTGTTAATAGTACAGAGTTGTTAAACGTAACCAACATGTAAAAGTACATAGCGTTTTGAGGGGACAGGAAGTTATACAAATTAACTGCAAATGGGGTGATGTGCACACTGTGCGGGAGGAGATGTCACGTACGTTAATTAGCGATTCTGTGCAAGTCATTTATACCAGGGTGGATTCGTTATACTTTTTCAGATCATGGAGCTAATTTTCACTACTTATATCAGTTATTTGATACAAGAGATTTCAAGCGTTACGGTCTGAAGTGACTCCAACCAAAATACTGAAAACGTAGGGGCAAAAGTAAAGATTTAATGCGGCAGTTGCAGCAACGTAATTACAGTAAACCATAACTGCTTTTCTTCCCTTGTGAGTAATCCATTTTTGTCGACAGCTAAATTAATAGTTTACTCTTAACAGTGTTAATTAATACATTACTCTGAAGTATTTTAACAAAACAATTTCCATTTTTATATCACAAACTAATATTAAAAAGAAAATAAAGTACCCATTGTTTGAATAATTGTATCAAGGTCACCACCTTGAGTGTTAGTGATTAGTGCCACACTGAATAATGACACGTGAGCGTTTACCGTGGTACTTCAGTGTATAACATTACTGGGCGACGATTGGTTCTTGGTGCATTTGGTGACATGTGGCAATAAGACTGAGGGTGGAAGAAGCCAGCATCGACTGCCAGCAGAAGTTGCATTGAGCAAGAAATGGACCAGGTATCTTGCAGAAATGACTGACAAATTATCATTAGTTATGTTGATGATCAAAATCTTAAAATAGCAAATTCTGAAGTGTCCAACTTTAGAAGTAGGAGCAGACTGAGTTTATTTTGCAACCAGGTATCTTCCACAGCAAACGGTAAAATTTTCGGTGGGCATGACATTTTGTTTGATTGGCCACCTCTGGTTTTGAGTCCTGGAAAAGGTACCAAAGAATACTGTAGCTAGGAACATTCCAGTTCGTTGTTACGTTTCAATGTCTCTCTCAGAATATAGATCTCGGTGTTGAATAAGGTTGCAAATTTTCTGGTTCCTGAGCAGAGATATGGTTCCACCATAGAAACATGGCAGCTTGGAGGTCAATAAATGAGTGCTCACTTCCTCACAAGTATAAGTTTGGGGGAGTCGTGGGACGGGGGGAACTTGCCTGAAACATTATTATCTGGCGAAAAGTGTTGTTTTCGTGATTTTGGGTCTCTCCTTATACAGATATACAGTACTTTACACCTATGATGTGAAACCACGCGAAGTTCATGAAATCAAAAATTTCTAGTGTTCAAATTTCAATGGTCCGCAAATAAAATCTCCATTGTACTTCAATTCTACACATAATGTCATCATCCACTTACCCCATACCTTCTTTCTTCACAGCGATTACACCTGTATTTTAAATAAACGCTGCTCTTTATTTGCCTTCTGGAGTTTTCTATGATTTTTGTTACCGTATCTCACAATGTGAAACAAATTATATCAGATTTAACCAATAATATCAAGATTTAAAACCAATGAAAATGATCAAAATTTGGTTACATGAAAACAGAACTAATAAGAAAGTTTATGTATGTATCCATGGGAATATTCAGATCTATGAGACTAATATTTAAGAAATATGTGAAAATAGTTCAATATCAATATAAGAGATGTGTTGACAAATATATCTTTGTTATTGTCATCATTATCATTCACTTCATATTTCCTGAAGTATGAACTGCTTCAGTTATAGGCACCACTGTTGCTGCATCTTGTTTCATGACATCATCTACTCACTTTGGATTAAGTCGGTGTTTCGGCAGCTCTTATCCGTTGATTTCCCATGGAGCTACATTTCACCATACACCCCGATTCACATGTTAAATGTCCCTCCCACCTGCACTTCATTTTCATCACAGTCATAATTATGCCTTCCATTCCAACTCCCAGACCATATGATTGTTTTCCTAACCCTCCTAGAAATTTCCAACGTATGCCTCCTTGTGAGCCACGTTGTAAACCTCAGTTTATAATTTGTTTTCACATAAAAAGTCCATGTCTCAGAGCCAGTAGTTATAATTGATAAGTCACAGGTAATAAACTTTACTTTTAAGTTGCATCATATTCTCATTGTGTAAACCTACATTGTTTACCAGAAGAGCTAAATGACGACTTTACTTTTAAGTCACATCATAAACTAATTTTGTAAACACTATATTGTTTACTACAAGCACTAAATGCCGATTTTACTCCAATTTTTATTACTCACCGTTCGTTCTGTTGTTTTCAGCTGTCTCAAATATAAAAAACTTACAAATTAGCATTATGATATAATTGATAGTTTATGCTACAATCTTTCCAATGCGTTCACTGAACACTGATTTAGTTTTATTGTAATTCATGTTCAGCCCTACTTTCAAGCTGGCTGTATTAAGTTGCTGTATTACTTGTTGAAATCTACCTACACTAGACTCAAACTGTGTAATGTTATCCGAAAAGGGAAGTAGGTTCCCACTGATTCGTTTATTCCTTTGTTTGCTCAAGTCTGCCAACCTTTAAGTATCTAAAGTCATCCTGATGAATTGCAGAGAATATTTTTATTGAAATGAGATCTCCTTGCGTAATTTACTCCTCTTTCTTTACTCAATATATACTATGCTTATGAAGTCCAATGAAATCTGTGACACTGTTACGTTTATATTATCAGTTACTAATATAGGTTAAATCAATGTCGTATCACTAAAGGGCTGTTAGAACAAACTCAGTTGAAACTGATTTCAAAGCTCTACCTAAATGCTTTCTGCCCTAGTCACAGCACTAATACTCAACAACGGCTCTAATTTATGACTTCATTCACGATTTGCAAAGGGGTCATATAGTATGCACTAAAGCCTTTTCATATGTTTCATTAAAAGCTTGTGATTTTTCTTCGCAGTTGGTTGGAATTTAAGTGAATACCATGAACATTAGAGGTGTTGTTTATGTAATCATAGTTTATTAAATATAGCCTGTCTCCATTATTATTAAGGGGAATGGTTACTAAACTATTCAACTTTTGTGGATTTTTCTACTTTTGCAAGTATTCTGAAACTACTGTTGTGTACTCCTTCTTTGTAGCTTCCTCCAGTTTATCTCTACTGACGGACAATTGTCCCCATAGGCAATTTCCTATCTTTCTATTGGAATAGCTTTACCTGTCTCTCTTGGCTTTACTTTTTGAACGCTGTTATGTTTATTATTGAGGATATGTTTCTGATCAACTTCTTGTACAGTGCAAAATTTTAAAAGTAATGGGGAATGGTTGTAAAATTGGTTGTTAGTAACCATGGCACTGATGTTGAATTAAGTGTGGTGTTAACCAAACATAAATCTCTATTTCATTTTATTTATGGTTTTGTTGTTTTAATCGTCTGTCTCCAAAATATCCAATGTGCTTTCACTTATCCTACTGAATTTGTTCACAAATAATTTTAGTTTAAGTCTGCATCTTCTACCACGTTCCTGTTACTGTTTCCTTCAGACTCTTACCACACCTTTTCTGTTCATACATGCAACATATTTCACTGTGAACATAATCACCTTTGTTAGGTACTGCAATTTTCGTGTAGATGAGTATGACCTTAATTTCCTATGACATGGAAAACATTAAATTTAATATGGCATACTACCCTTCAATGAAATTTTGTAATATGTAGTTCTTTTTATTCTAATAACAAACAGAAAAAATTAAAATTTTAGTTCCACGTGATCATTTTCAAGTTAAAGATGAACATTTGATATGTTTTTGTTTTGGATCATTTTTCAGTTTTGTGTTTTCAGTTGCTGTATATGAATTTATCCACTGATGACATGTTCTTAATTGTATGCCCTTCTTTTGCACCAAAATCCACTTTATTGTGAATTTTAGTATTTTCATTTCAGTCTTTAAGGTTTCAGTTCAGCTTGTTGTCACCATTATATAACGTATTAACATAATTAACCTACAGACTTTGTCTATCAATTAACCACCCTCTGCAGCTTGTTGTGTGAACCTTTTATATGAATTACTTACGCAGTGCGCACTCTGTGTTAACTTACCAGTCCCATCTCTTTAGCCATGCATTCTTGAAAACACTGAAACAAAAAACGTGTCTCAGAAAACTCATAAGAAGTTAGATGAAATACTAGTTTTTATGAGTCACACTATCAGTTATATAGTTTAGTACAAACCAAAGAAAGAAAAGTTATACACAAACAAAACGATTTTTAAGTTTTTGCAGTCAAGTGAAAGGGAAGGGCTAGCCAATGTGGCCGTGCGGTTAAAGGCACTGCAGTCTGGAACCGCAAGACCACTACGGTCGCAGGTTCGAATCCTGCCTCGGGCATGGATGTTTGTGATGTCTTTAGGTTAGTTAGGTTTAACTAGTTCTAAGTTCTAGGGACTAATGACCTCAGCAGTTGAGTCCCATAGTGCTCAGAGCCATTTTTGAAAGGGAAGGATAAATAATGTATAAAGAAAATTCTTCTCTTTGGGATAAATGAATGCTGGTGGCAATGGTATGTATAAGGCGTTCCAAAGCAAGGTTATTAACGCCCTTACTCAACTAGTTAGGTATGAATGCGTGAAAAGTACGCACCAAAGGGAAAATATAAAAAGTTATACTCAGCAACCCTGGGATACTCTCTCTCACTCACACTCATACCTTCACACAGAACACCAAAAGACGTAGGCCTCGAGGCAGTTTCAGCATTACGTGTACACATCTCTCGCCACATGAGCGTACCCAATGCACCCAAGAACACTGTCGAACATGATCGTTCTAGTGATCTGGGTATTATGGTGTAGAGAGGTATGACGCTATATGGACGTATTTACCTCCAAATCTTTAAACACGACACTGACTGGTCAACGTTATTGTGACATGGTGTTCTGTCCTCATGTGCGTTTTATCAATTTGGCCCTGATTTTTTGGATGGCAATAGTTACATAAGTTGCATAGGAAGAGACTTGGCTTTTACTATCTGGTCACCATTATCTGTTGACCACACGCCATATGACGTTTGTGCGGCTGGCAAAAGAGCCAATTTACGTTCAACCTATTGAAACAATTCTGGTCAACCGATGGGCACTGTACTTAAGTTATTAACGTCTAATTTAAAAACTATGAAACAAAAATTAATCGAACTGGATCTGTCTTTCTGAAAAACCCTGCATTCAATGCCGAAGTCGCTTTGACGATTCTGAATAGAAGGACTGCGTAACTATAGTGAATAAACAATTAACTTTTCTTACATAGTAACACAAGATTCCTCAAAACGTTTATGTGAACCTTCCATATAAATCTTATTAGGGGCTTAGTTTTTCAGTGTGATTTCAAGTTTCTCACGTTCCTGATATTGTTTAGACGCACTTCAGTCTGAGATTTCAAGGAAAACAGAAATTAGAGAACACCATATTAATACGATAATGGATATGATAAATATCTCCCACCCAAATATTGTAACTGCATTTGTGGCGCTTGCAGGCGTGTGCAAAAGTACAGCTGAGGCGTCCATCGAGAATATAATAAGTGAAAGCTTGGTGTGTCAGTTAAGAGTCCCAGGTAAATGGAAATACATAAATTTATGGAAACTATAGGTAAATACGTCTTACTTTATCGATGTTTCTATTCCATTTCCGCATTTACACCCGCAAAGATATGATCAATCCGAACATTAGGTATACTAATTTTCTGCCCATCGTGAAAATTTTAACGCAATGTCTTGAAATCGTGGCACTGCTATCTGTTTTCTTTCTCTCATTGCGGTAGGCCTGAATTTTTCACACAGTTGATCACAAGTATTGCCAATTCTTGAAGTTAGAAGTCTTATCACAGATGGAATTACTCATATAGCGTGGCTTGCTTTTATCGCATTCATTTTAACGTCTTGGCTTGCAACCTGAAAGTAATATGAAGTTCACTTTTGCAACAGACAAGTTAACCTTACCTTCCATCACTAGCGATTATTGATTTTCATGTGTCATTGCTTCCTAATTTTATCGCCATGACTCAAGATGAGCTGCAAGTGCAAATGATTTAGATGTAACACATCATCGAAGTTATCTTTTAGTAGAACATAGCGGAAAGTGAAATGTGGACGCACACATTCTAAACCATCGGGTGGTTTGGGGTGAAATAACTGCATGCTTTGGGTTATGTAAAACTGGAGCTTTTCGCTTATTTTTCAGAAATTGGAAATAAAATTATGAGCAAATAGAACCTCATCCACACAAAGAAACTGATAAAGAAATGAAGATACACATAAACGACTAACAACTGTGAGAAGATACACATGCCATTAAGAGTCCACAGGACTATATAGTACATATGAAACAGCCATCAAAATACGTTTGAACCTGCCATCAAGAAGCTGCAACCTCCCAATGTACTGATGTTTTATCGATATAATTCAAGAAGTATATTACTGAGAATACTTTTGCATACAATGCTTAAGTAATTGAGAGCAGACATTATTACTGAGAATACAAATGTCTTACATTATAACTGATTCTTTAATGGTAGGCATCAAACATGAACACATTTTCATCTTTAGAGGTACAAAGTCTTGTGATGTGTGATGATTAATTGCAACTCATCAATAACTCTACTATACTGCAAAGTCATTTAACAGTAAAACAGGTAAGTATTTCAATATTGTGTCGAACAAATTTATTTTATTGAGCTTCTAGTTTCGTGAATTAGTTAATCCTTGAACTCTTAAGTACTAAAACAGTTTGTAAATGTAACCACAACATAGAAATCTATAGCTACCTCAAGGTATACTTTAAAAATTCGGCTCAAATTTTGATAGCATCTTAACTGATTTCCACAATCTTTTTAATAGAATAATGCATGTTTAGTCTTATGGAATTGTTAAATACACTTACCCTTTGCGCAACTGAACTCTCATCAGGTAATAAGCCTTTGTTCTTCTGCATTTCGTCAACGATTTCTGGAAAAGTAAGAGAATTACTGTTGAAAATAAGGTACATATGATTTTACTGTTTGTTCTACATCCTTCTATAAGCATTTCATAAGAATTCATAAATAAATTCGGTAATAATGACTTACAGAGCACATTTGAGTATATTTTTCTATCATATTTTGAACGGATTGTGAGAGAACTATTCTGCTAAGACATATTGTTTGATTTTAATGTGTTTCATCACTCGTTTTCAGCTGTAAAGTTTAGAAATATATTATTATTAATATAATTTGCGAAGTTTCTGTTATCCGTCAAAAGAAAGTAAGAAAGAATAAATGAAAACGACATTACAGATATTGAATGAATCTCAGGAAGAGGGACAAAACTTACTTTCAAAATAAACAAAAGATACTGATGAAATTTTCTTGAGTTTTCAGCAGAGTTGTGGTGTCGTATTGTCACTAAGTTTAGATGTGTTTTTTACCTATCGACTTCAGGCAAAGTATCGGTTTCACACCCACTTCGTTTCTTTATAGTCGCTGAATCACATAAACGTCTTCCGAGGGCCCAACAAGTAGCCAGTTGTGGGAGGGACCCTGAAAGGGTGGTGGGAGGACCAGGTGCCAAGTCCTGTTGCTGTCTACTTTTCCTTCCACCGCTTTCACATCAAAGCGCTGCTGACCAATTTTGCTAATGTCATATCCCATGCTGACCTCAGATGGAAAGTGCTGACAAGATCGTCGTATATTCTTATTTTTACTGATAGTTTTACGATCGAGTCCCAGAATCCGTGCCGCGGCACGGCATCTTTGGGTCTTCCATTGATACTGCGCTGAGTCACTACAGACTTGTCAGTTTGATCGAAGAGAATGCTTTTCACATGTTCTAAACATCTTGCAACACTGTTCTTACGTAGCCAAGAGACTGACCCATCCATCTTAACCTCGACAGAGGAGTCTGCTGTCCAGAGGCTAAAAAGGAACGAACTGAGTATGAAATCGACACTTCACTTGAAGACAAGCACCGCTGTTCCGACCACAGACAGGCCAAGCACGTCCGACCAACTGCTGTGTCCTCCATCAGCCAATGGTACGAGGGCCGTTTGAAAAGTCTGTTCAAAAATAAAAACTACTTACCTGTTTAGGGTTATCCTTTATTTTTCGACATAGTCTCCTTTTAGACTTATACACTTCATCCAACGCCGTTGTTGATCAGTTCCGAATAGGAATTGTCCACTTTTGCAGAAAAGCCATTAGTTGCTGCAATCAGCTCCTCGTTTGAATAAAACCTTTGTCCCGCCATCCATTTCTTCAAATTGGGGAACAAACAGTAGTCTGTGGAAGCACAGTCTCAAGAATGGATGAGATGTGAAACGAGTTGGAATCATATTTCCATTAATTTTGCGACCACAACTGCTGAGGTGTGTGCTGGTGCATTGTCGTGATGGATAAGGGCATTTTGTGGTCCAATCGCCGGTGTTTTCCTTGTAGCTCTGTTTTCAAACGGTCCAATAACGATGAATAATATTCACCTGTAATAGTTTTACGCTTTTTCTGATAGCCAATGGGGATAATCCCTTGCGAATCCCAAAAGAGTCGGCATAACCTTTCCGACTGAAGGAATGGTCTTCGCGTTCTTTGGTTCATTTTCTCCCTTGGTAACCCATTCTTCTGATTGTTGTTTGGTCTCAGAAGTACAGTAATGTATCCATGTTTCATCCACAGTGACGAAACGTCGCTTAAAGTCCTGCAGATTCTTCCTGAACAGCTGCAAACCATCCTTGCAACACTTCCCATGATTCAGTTTATGGTCAAGTGTGTGCAATTGCGGAACCCATCTTGCGGATAGCTCTCTCATGTCCAAATGTTTCTGCAAATTAAAATGTACCGTACCTGATCATTAGAGATGCCCACAGCATTAGCAGTCTCACTCACCTTAAATCTTCTGTCATCCATCACCATATCATAGATTTTGTCAACGATTTCTTAACCTCCACAGGGCGTCCAGAACGTTCCACATCACTTGTGCCCGTATGGTCACTGCGAAAATTTTGAAACCACTTATAAACTGTTCTAATCGAAGGTGCAGAGTCACCATAATGTTTATCAAGCTTCTCTTTAGTCTCCTGAGGCGTTTTGCTTTTCATAAAGTAGTATTTAATGACCACACGAAATTCCTTTTGGTCCATTTTTTGACAATCACTCGACTTCCTTGATTCACACGAATGCCAAACACAAAGAAATAGACCAATATGATTGAAACTTGGTGTGCGTTCTTAACAAAGATGCTACTAACTAAACATGACCTCGATGCGCGCCGGTGGTGCCATCTCTCGGAATTTTTCACGGAATTTTCAAGCGCCCCTCGTATTATGCAGATGCGGTGTGAAGGTCAGAACATCACACTCTCGGCCAATGTCAAGATAGAAGGCTTGATGCCGCCACCAGACGGTCAAGTAGCTCCTCAAACGGCATGACGAAGCTGAGTGCACTACGTTGCAGTCCGCCCACCCCGAAAAATTCCTAACAGCACCGAGAATCAAACCCGGCTTTTCCGAATGGTAGTCGGCCCCGCTGAACATTAACCTAATGGAGAAGACTCGCCTGAAGATCAAGGGCAGGAAACTCGTAGAGGCGCAGCGACAACATGATGCTTCGGCTCGACTGATAACCCGAGAAGATTTCAGCAATGAAATTCGCAGAGAAAACCTGCATTCCATGCAGCAACACATATATACTACAGGCCATTAAAATTGCTACACCACGAAGATGACGTGCTACAGACGCGAAATTTAACCGACAGGAAGAAGATGCTGTGATGTGCAAATGATTAGCTTTTCAGAGCATTCACACGAGGTTGGCGCCGCTGGCGACACCTATAACGTGCAAAGATGAGGAAAGTTTCCAACCGATTTCTCATACACGAACAGCAGTTGACGGGCGTTCCCTGATGAAACGTTATGATGCCTCGTGTAAAGAGGAAAAATGCGTACCAACACGTTTCCGACTTTGATTAAGGTTGGATTGTAGCCCATCGCGATTGCGGTTTATCGTATCGCGACATTGCTGCTCGCGTTGGTAAAGATCCAATGAGTGTTCGCAGAATATGGAATCGGTGGGTTCAGGAGGGTAATACGGAACGCCGTGCTGGATCCGAACGGCCTCGTATCACTAGCAGTCGAGATGACAGGCATCTTATCCACATGGCTGTAACGAGTCGTGCAGCCATGTCTCGATCCCTGAGTGAGCAGATAGGGCCGTTTGCAAGACAACAACCACCTGCACGAACAGTTCGACGACGTTTGCAGCAGCATGGAATGCCAGCTCGGAGAGCATGGCTGCGGTTACCCTTGACGCTGCATCACAGACAAGAGCGCCTGCGATGGTGTGCTCAACGACAAACCTGGGTGCACGAATGGCAAAACGTCTTTTTTCGGATGAATCCAGGTTCTGTGTACAGCATCATGATGGTCGCATCCGTGTTTGGCGACATCGCCATACTGGCGTATCACCCGGCGTGATGGTATGGGGTGCTATTGGTTACACGTCTCGGTCACCTCTTGTTCGCATTGACGGCACTTTGAACAGAGGACGTTACATTTCAGATGTGTTACGACCCGTGGCTCTACCCTTCATTCGATCCCTGCGAAACTCTACATTTCAGCAGGATAATGCACGACCGCATGTTGCAGGTCCTGTACGAGCCTTTCTTGATACAGGAAATGTTCGACTGCGTTTGGACACTTAGAGGGCCCAGAAATATTCCGAAGGGGTAAAGACTTTGCGAGTAATCAAGAAAACTATTTCGCATGATTTTACACAGCATTAAGGAAACATAATACAGCATGCCGTTTCTGCAACTATGTATTCTAGTTCGCAAGCAACAACACGTTTAGTGGTGTTGTCCAAACTAGTGGCGTAGCGTAGCGGATGAAGACATGGTTGAGATCAACCACAGGTTATCAGTTTGCGTCCAAATAGGGAGCTGGAAATTATTGCTTTTAATTCTTCATAAAAAGATCGTATTCATTAATTTTATCCAACCAACTTTATTTGTTTTATTTCTTACCCTTTGCCACGTCTTTTTAACCGTCGTATGAACGTTTTTATTAACCCAACGCCATATAGATGGTTTCGAAAAGACGATGCCTCCAATCCCATTTTGGATTACCGAATGTTTCGTTAGCAGCAAAGGATTGCGGACGAGAGCGTTTTCCCATCAGTGGAATTTGGTATAGTGATTTTCAAATTAACCTGCTGCGAAGGATAACACGGTTGTCACCAGTTTATTTTCTTTCGTTCCTTTAGAAAATACTTCAACATTTCTGTATCTTGTTTCGTCAAAGAAAGATAAAACGTGATTTCCTTTAAGTAAACAAAGTAGAGTTCATGGACCACTTTTTGAGTGATACTCCGATGTCTTGGTATTTGCTTCACATATGAGAAGTGAACGAACCCTTAATGAAACCCATCTCTTTACTTACATGCACAATAATGAAACGCTGACCTGCACTTTCCTGGGACAATACTCCTCGCATGGTATCATTTCTCCAATATTTATCTACGGTGTCAAGTGTGTGAATCCATGTTTCATCTAAGCAAACCATTGACCTCTTTGATTCTAGTCCTTCATTGTTCTGTGAAAACCTAATGTAATACACCTTTTTTGCAGCTACGTCTTCTCGTTCGCTAATAACATAACAATAACTAAATTTTGGCACCTTTTAAAAACAAATATCGTAGATAGAGCACTTATTTTTCTAAATGTTTCCTTGCTAGCCGTGAAGTTCAGTTCTGTGCGACGAAAGCTGCGCAGGTTTCGCAAAGTTGACATTTCTTTATATTGTTCGTAATAGCGTAGACATCGCTACCGAATGATACATTTGTCCATATCGTCATTTGAATACTTACAGCGAATCCCTCCCTTCTCCTTCTGTGGCGTAGGAACTTAAATTCCATTCTACTCTGTTTTGCGTCCCTACTTCGTAATTTGCAAAACATTCTGTTGGTCAACTTTTGCATTCTCACTGTACGTTGCACGCCTTCTCCGCCGGTACGATAAATCCCTTCTCCACGTTAACCGGAAGCCGTCGTATCTGCCCACAAAGACATTTTCCCGGGTCACCTCCCATGCTTGCACTGCGGTCTATCAGTGCACACTACTTGTAAGAGGTCCATGATTAAAGAATTTGTTGCTAGCGCACTCGAGCTGATGTAATTTCGATGGATTGATCACGTGCTGCCTGCGATATGTAAGCTATAAGAGAATCTGAGACCAAAGAGCAGTGTTGACTGCAGTAGGAACTGTGTAGCAGTAGGAGTAAGTAGTTGCTAGCGAGCAGTCTGGTGTATCGTGTTGGCTGGGCCGGTCGTGGCGAGCGATGGCGGAGCCTGAGCGTTGAAGTATAAGGTAAAAGCAGCCTCGCGCATATGTAGGAATGTTATCTCAAGTCCCATGTAAATGTTTAAAAAAATCTCTTAATAATAATCTTTCTCATAAAAAGTAACTTTTGACAATCATTCATTTCAATCTAAAGAATTTACTAATTTCTCCAATCCTTGGTCATCACGATTATTGAAAAGAAAAATCAGTTGTTTCTTGTTATACATGACAAATCTATCGGGCAGCATTGCACAGAGCTGCGCCAGAAAAATTTCTTATAGGAGTAGATATATACGCGTTATCCTGCGACCTAATTGCGGTAAGATTTTTCAATTTATTCAGAATGAATTTTCAGGGCCATGACGCAGCACTGCTGACTTCCTAAATTTACCAGTTTAAATTCACAGTCATTGTTGAAAGGTTATAATTGAGCGACAATTTTATTGAGAGGTTAGTCACATTGTATTATTGGTAGGTTACGGTATTTATCTGTTGGTAGGTTACGCTAAATATCAATGTTATGGTTATATTTTTTACTGTTGGAGGTTTCGGAACTTTTACTGTTGGGAGGTTACACTAAATGTGAATATTATTCATATTATTTCACTGTGGGAAGGCTACATACTTCAGACGGAGTATCACTGTGCCCAGTCACTTGACCAAGTTAGTTCTTGCTATTGCCGCGTTACCATTTCGTCTTGCCGAATAATACGCGAATTATATCATAATACACTACTGGCCATTAAAACTGCTAAACCAAGAAGAAATGCAGATGAGAAACGGTTATTCATTGGACAAATTTATTATACTAGAACTGACATGTGTTTACATTTTCACGCAATTTTGGTGCATAGATCCTGAGAAATCAGTACCCAGAACAACCACCTCTGGCCGTAATAACGGCCTTGGTACGCTTGGGCATTGAGTCAAACATAGCTTGGATGGCGTGTACAGATACAGCTGCCCATGCAGCTTCAACACGATACCGCAGTTCATCAAGAGTAGTGACTGGCGTATTGTGACGAGCCAGTTGCTCGGCCACCATTGACCAGACGTTTTCAATTGGTGAGAGATCTGGAGAAAATGCTGGCCAGGGCAGCAGTCGAACATTTCCTGTACCCAGAAAGGCTCGTACAGGACCTGCAACATGCAGTCGTGCATTATCCTGCTGAAATGTAGAGTTTCGCAGGGATCGAATGAAGAGTAGAGCCACTGGTCGTAACACATCTGAAATGTAACGTCCAATGTTAAAAGTGCCGTCAATGCGAACAAGAGGTGACAAAGACGTGTAACCAATAGCACCCCATACGATCACGCCGGGTGATACGTCAGTATGGCGATGTCGCCAAACACGGATGCGACCATCATGATGCTGTAAACAGAACCTGGATTCATCCGAAAAAAGACGTTTTCCGTTGGTGCACCCAGGTTTGTCGTTGAGTACACCATCGCAGGCTCTCTTGTCTGTGATGCAGCGTCAAGGGTCACCGCAGCCATGCTCTGAGAGCTGATAGTCCATGCTGCTGCAAACGTTGTCTAACTGTTCGTGCAGGTGGTTGTTGTCTTGCAAACGTCCCCATTTGTTGACTCAGGGATCGAGACGTGGCTGCACGATCCGTTACAGCTATGCGGATAAGATGCCTGCCATCTCGACTGCTAGTGATACGAGGTCGTTGGGATCCAGCACGGCGTTCCGTATTACCCACCTGAACCCACCGATTCCATATTCTGCGAACACTCATTGGATCTTGACCAACGTGAGCAGCAACGTCGCGATACGATAAACCGTAATCGCGATAGGCTACAATCCGACCTTAAAGTGACATAACATGTACAGTGAAAACAGATAAAAAGCATGAAGGAAATAGATTCATCAGATGATCTAAGAATAAGAGTTGCACAGAGTGCATAAAATATTAAGCTGGGAATGTTATAAAATAAAGATTACATATGCATAGACCTAAGAGGCAATTATTCACAAAGCAAAAGCGAAATCATAATAAAAGCTCTCTTACATACATAGAAAGCTAACGAAACTAAAATGGAATCGCTATTGTCTTCATTGTATAGTTATTTATTTGTCGACGGCTTGCTCGTTTAATTTCATTTGTCATCATAAGAATCTGTAGCGCACTGAAGAAATAAATATCATGAAACGCAAAATAGTTAAATGAAGGTTATAAATCGCAAACATTAACAAAATAGGCAAAGTGCTTTCTACGGAATGTATTCGCAGTTGCGAATACTGTCAACCATCGTCTGAGTAATGGAATGACGACAATGAAAAGTTGTGCCGGAACGGCACAGGAACCCAGATTTCCCACTTATCGTGAGCGGCAGCCTTACTATTAGACTAACGGAGCACGCTTCACTCCCAAACCAAAACTTCCGTATCTCGTCAACTACGTGTCTATAACCTACACTCATACACCCAGTATGCATATTTCCGTATGAGGGAGACATTTTATTTGGAAGTAGCCTGCCCGGTGTCTACAGATAAATATTATCTTGCAGTGCCTGTGTTATTAAGAAGTACGATGCACTGTTCCTTCGCACATACATCTGTCACTGAGGAAGAAATACGGGCCCGGTATTTCGCGACCAAAACGAAGCGAGCGACTCTGTACCAATAACACCCAGTGTTTGTTGTGAAGGAAACGTAATATTCTTATGATTATCTCACGAATAGTACAGCAATAATTGACACATTACTAAAGTGTTCAGAACTAAACGATTTAAAATATTTTGATAAGAGCCTTGGATTGCAAAGTATTTGAAATACGCGTTTCACAAATATGTTTCATTTTAGCATATACGTTCTCAGACAGTTAGAGATCCTTAGGGATTCTGAGGACGAATTGCGGGAATACCTATCCCATTTAGCAAACGTAATACGCTTTAACTTTCTTCTGCCCCCACATCTAAAGAAAGTTAGGGTTTCGAACATTTTTTGTGTGCAATGGAAATATTAAGGCATTCGCGCACGACTACTTTTCATACTTTCCAGAAATTGTACAAATGGTAATAAGCCCTTCGCTCCCTATATTTTACCCCTGCCAGCTTCAGAATTTGAAAGAGAACATTTCAATCAACACTGTGAAAAGCTTTCTCTAAGTCGACAAATTCGCAGAGAAAACCTGCATTCCAAGCAGCAACACATACATACTACTGGCAATTAAAATTGCTACACCACGAAGATGACGTGCTACAGACGCGAAAATTAACCGACAAGAAGAAGATGCTGTGATATGCAAATGATTAGCTTTTCAGAGCATTCACACAAAGTTGGCGCCGCTGGCGACACCTACAACGTGCAGAGATGAGGAAAGTTTCCAACCGATTTCTCATACACGAACAGCAGTTGACCGGCGTTCCCTGATGAAACGTTGTTGTGATGCCTCGTGTAAGGAGGAGAAATGCCTACCATCACGTTTCCGACTTTGATAAAGGTCGGATTGTAGCCTATGACGATTGCGGTTTATCGTATCGTGACACTGCTGCTCGCTTAGGTAGAGATCCAATGACTGTTAGCAGATTATGGAATCGGTGGGTTCAGGAGGATAATACGGATCGCCGTGCTGGATCCCAACGGCCTCGTATCACTACCAGTCGAGATGACAGGCATCTTATCAGTATGGCCGTAACGAATCGAGCAGCCACGTCTCGATCCCTGAGTCAACAGATGGGGGCGTTTGGAAGACAACAACCATCTGCACGAACAGTTCGACGACGTTTGCAGCAGCATGGACTATCAGCTCGGGAGAGCATGGCTGCTGTTACTCTTGACGCTGCATCACAGACAAGAGCGCCTCCGATGGTGTACTCAACGACGAACCTGGGTGCACGAATGGCAACACGTCTTTTTTCGGGTGAATCCAGGTTCTGTTTACAGCATAATGATGGTCGCATCCGTGCTTGGCGACATCACCGTGAACGCACATTGGAAGCGTGTATTCGTCATCGCCATACTGGCGTATCACCCGGCGTGATGGAATGGGGTGCCATTGGTTACACGTCTGTCACCTCTTATTCGAATTGACAGCACTTTACATTTCAGGTGTGTTACGACCCGTGGCTCTACCCTGCGTTCGATCCCTGCGAAACCCTACATTTCAGCAGGATAATGTACGACCGCATGTTACAGGTCCTGTACTGGCCTTTCTGGGTACAGAAAATGTTCGACTGCTGCCCTCGCCAGCACATTCTCCAGATCCCTCAGCAATTTAAAACGTCTGGTCAATGGTGGCCGTCACAAGATGCCAGTCACTACTCTCGTACTCTTGATGAACTGTGGTATCGTGTTGAAACTTAATGGGCAGCTGTACTTGTACACGCCATCCAAGTTCTGTTTGACTCAATGCCCAGGCGTATCAAGGCCGTTATTACGGCCAGAGGTGGTTTTTCTGGGTACTGATTTCTCGGGACCTATGCAACCAAATTGCGTGAAAATGTAATCACATGTTAGTTCTAGTATAATATTTGTCCAATGAATACCCGTTCATCATCTGCATTTCTCTTTGGTGTAGCAATTTAAATGGCCAGTAGTGTACTTTCCCGATCATGGATTCGGATTGCTTGTAAAAATTAGAATCGGATTATATCATCACGAGTTGATTAAGTTACTAATTCAAAAGTCGATTAAATTAACTGATGAGTAAACGATATTAAACCAGTTCTTCCTGGCAAACTAATTCGACCGAGGCCTGAATAGACAACTGTTGATTGGTAGGGGTGGAGAAATTTTTCTGGAGTGAGGATTAATTAGTGCTAATAAGGTGCAAGACGGCGAAATTCTGTACCGGTTCCAACTTGTTCCTTAGAACTTAAAACTACGGTACCTCGGATACCACACTTCCCGCGTTAGCAAGATTCGCGTATCTTCAGTGTTCCCAACCCCTAAGCGTGTACGCTGGCTATCGCTGACCGTAACAGATTGTAGCCACCACCCCAGTTAGACTGGCTATAAGACCCTCTTCTGCCGGCAAACGTCTGCTGTGGCGAGGCGTCCGAATCAAAAAAAGTTGAAAGAGACTCTCAACCCGTCATGCGATTGCATTTCTTAGTCGGAGCCAGTTCGTGATAGCAGTAACACAGGTGTCGCCGCCATTCCTATTGTCTCTGCACCTACTTCTGTTACTTGGTAGAAATCATGGAATGAGCAGTTCGTTTTAGTACCACAGATTCTCTACAGAACACTAGCGGTAATTTCGATCACGATTTCTACAGAACACTAAGAGGTTATTTCGATCACGATTTCAGAGCAATACATCCAATCACGTCTCGATCGACGTGCATGGCTACTTTATCCATGCTATGCGTTAAATCAGTTACTATTGCCCGTCTTTTGGCTTTCGTTCAGACGCAGATCTCAGGCTGTTAACTATTACCCTTTGTATCACAAGTTCTATACTTCCGTAGCAACTTCCTGTTCGCATTCTCTCGTCAGAGGGGTGGACAATTGTTGATATTTTAATTCTTATATTAATTGCAGTTTTACTGCTTCACATTTGAGCTGCAGCAAGAGGTTGTGCCAGGTTATTTTTACAGTCTACACTCCAAGATGCCATTCCAAGCGTGTGTAAAATGAATGCGAGCAACTTAAAATAATAAACGACAAAATGAAGATTTTGCCCTGTCTGACTACCCCCTGAAGCAGATCTTAGGATCTGTTAATTCTATAAATTACAGTCAAAACATGAATGAATAATGAAGGCAAATAATCCTGCTAAATGATAAACGTCGTTCCTGCTTATATATTTATTTCAGATTAAAAAAAATAGATTACAAAGATTACATTTCCTAAGAGAAATTATTAATCAGTTGCCTAACTCTGCCCCTTATTATGACTGCACGGTCTAATATCAATAACGCGAAATAACTGACATCATCTATATGCCAAACTCTAGGAGACACTACTTTCAGAGGTGATCTACGGTGGTGTGAAACCTCAGTGGAAATAAACTAAAATGATCACAGCTGTTTAGCTTTTAGAGCCCTAATAAGCCGAAGCAATTTTCGATATCACAGTATGTACTGCGTTCGGTGCGTCGAAGTGATGGCTCTCGCACTCGTCTGCGACGATGGAAGAACTCCAGCCACAAATAAACTCTTTCAAAAACTAGGACGGCAGAAGGCGTACTCTGGCTAATTAATACTCTCTTCTCCTGTCTGTGTTCTACAAACGAGAAACGCGAATTCCTTACCACAAGGACGAAGTTCAGATAACGTCTCAACGTAAGTATAGGCAGAGGAAGTGCTCTCAATTACTGAACTCAGCGTACTCAACGACGACTTCCAACTCGGAGGTGAAGTCCAGAATCGTATAGGTTCGCAACAGTACAGTTACTAACCTTTCTAACTATAAACTCTCCTGAGAGCAAAGACAGCAAATCCGTCTGTACCAACAAAAGCTGATGTCGAGCAACCGTCACACACGAGCGCTCACAACGTATGCTCTCTTCTCTGCACCCCTAGCCTACCAGTAAGGCTCGGCTCCCCACCATCGTAATTCCGAAAACGAATCATATTCCTGAAACCACGGAGTATTCTCCCTGTCTACAGATTCTACCGAACGCCGACCACCCATATTTTAGTCTTTTCTCGTCCAGCGAGGAAAGCTTGCGAGGAAAAACCTATACTCGTACAATGGTACACTTCTCAGTAAAAATTCTAGAAAATAACCCAGCCTGCGTGGTTTCCGAGGTGCCGGTTCTTCGTTCCTCTGACCAGCGTCCACGATTTTCGTAGTTTCCGACTTATAATCTGTCCGGTTCGGCTCCAGCGCTTAGCTGCTACAACGTCCGTCCTGCTATTTCCTGCGTTTAAGCAGGACCAACACACCTGTGTGAGCCTTCGGCCCAGGGCTTGAGTTCCGTCCGCCGTTTCATTTCCATTGTCGTTCCAACCTCTACTAGTATAATAATAAGACACTCCGTTTCATGCAATAAGCGGTAACTATTATTTACGAGATGTATGTGACAATGTCAGTCTCCTTTAAATATTCATTTATAAGTTGTACCACCTATTAAATAATACCTAATGAGGCTGTAGATCACGGCAAAATATGTGGATGAGTGCTTGTAAGGTGCGAAATTATAGCCACCATACAACACATTCGCCGTTAAGGTTTGCAGCCATTGCGATTCATACATGTTCTGCTGTCTCCGTAAAACATACTTTCGACGTATTACCGTGGCTGTAATAAATTTTGTTGTAATGGCGAATCTACAGGGTGTTCCGAAACTATTCGTTCAGCTTAATACAGGAGGTAGAGGACGTCCAAACCAATATTTTTCGATGAGGAACACATGGTCTCTGAAGCTAGTTTGCAATGTTGCGGAACATTTTGTTAACGGTGCTGACGTAAGCTGTTGTGTTGTCGCTGACTGGGAACGTGTGCCTATATTCAGGACTGCTCTCTTTCCAGATGATTGACTCTGAGATCTTATTGGAAACACACCGATTCATACACATCACCGCCCCATAAAAACAACGGTGATAGGCTGATTGGACCATACATTCCTCCATTCTGAGATCTCGTATCTTCGTGGACCTCTGTTGCTAGAACTGCTGGATGACGTACCGTTTTATGTTTGAAAAAATTCCCAGATCCACAGAGCACCAGCTCATTTCAGCATTTCTGAGAGGAATGATCTGAGAGCCACTTTTGGGAATCGATGGATCAGCCGAGGTAGCCCTGTGGTCTGGCAACACAGGTCGCCTGACTTCACGTGACTGGATTTCTTCCTCCGGAGGCCTTCGAAGGAGCTGGTGTAAGAAACCGTTGTGGAAACACAGGAAGACCTCGCAGCTAGAACTGACGTCACTACTGATAACATTGTGGACATGCCGGGGATATTCGATTGGACGTGACAGTCAAAAAAATGGTTCAAATGACTCTGAGCACTATGGGACTTAACATCTGAGGTCATCAGTTCAGTCCCCTAGAACTCAGAACTACTTAAACCTAACTAACCCAAGGACATCACACACATCCATGCCAGAGGCAGGATTCGAACCTGCGACCATAGCAGACTCGCGGTTCCGGACTGAACCGCCTAGAACTGCTCGGCTACCACGGCCGGCGGCGTGACAGTCAGTGGTCCGACGATGTACGGCGTGCATACAGGGCAGTTCATGCGAATGCCGCTGCTGTAAGTACCGTACCAAACTGCCTCCTGCGAAAATCGTTCCTATCATCCGAAACTGCTGTCAGGGACTATTGGTACCAAAACTAAATACAGGTGAAGCGAAATTCGTGCAATCGAGCTTCGCAGCGCGACTCCTCACATGCCAACGATAAAAAAATGTCTGTCGCAAAATTTCGTCCGGTGAGAGCATCTGGCAGAAAAAAGGACGTTAATGAGTGGCAATCTGAAATACTGTAACCACGTGTATGGTAATTAGCTTTGTTAGCAGCTCTTATATCTGCTACACAGTTGGTGCAGAAGATAGTTTTGGGTTATCATGCAGGTCGTCGTGGGTTCGATCCTGGGTTGCGGCACATGTTTTTTTTTATTTGCTAATTTCATTCTGACATTTCATACTGTACTATACGCCGTTTCATACGTCATATGTATCCTAAATTTAGAAGATTTTGTAGCTCTGAACGTAACAAATATGTGGTTAGACAAATAAGAATTAGACAGTTGAAGGAAATGACCTATCATAGGACAAAATTACTACAAAAACAATATCAATTTTGAGATGCTAAAGATGCTGCTGTTCCATGTAATGCGAATTACCCCTTTGTCAGACATTGTTCTGCATGATTCATACCGACATCGCTATTTGTGAAATGTTCTATTTCGAATCACCCTAACGGTAATAGACGTGATGTTTCCACAATCCCATCGATAGAATAATAATAATAATTATATAATAATAATAATAACCAGATATTACAGCAAGCATATTATTAAAGATCCCAATACCACAACAGATAAATGCAGACTTTGCAAACAACAAATAGAAACAGTAGATCACATCACAAGTGGATGTACAATACTAGCAAATACAGAATACCCCAGAAGACATGACAATGTAGCAAAAATAATACATCAACAACTTGCCATAAAACATAAACTAATAAAACAACACGTTCCCACATACGAGTACACACCACAAAATGTACTGGAGAATGATGAATACAAATTATACTGGAACAGAACGATTATAACAGATAAAACAACACCACATAACAAACCTGACATCATACTCACCAATAAAAAGAAGAAATTAACACAACTAATTGAAATATCCATACCCAACACAACAAATATACAGAAGAAAACAGGAGAAAAAATTGAAAAATACATCCAGCTGGCTGAGGAAGTCAAGGAAATGTGGCATCAGGATAAAGTCGACATTATACCAATTATACTATCAACTACAGGAGTCATACCTCACAATATCCACCAGTACAATGCAATACAGCTACATCCAAACATATATATACAACTACAAAAATCTGTAATTATTGATACATGTTCAATGACCCGAAAGTTCCTAAATGCAATATAACATATACCGTACAGTTAAAAGGAAGTCACGCTTGATCAAGGTCAGCGTCACTGTCCATTTTTGACCAGACATAACGTCTGAGAATAGAAAGAAATAATAATGCATTGAAATATATACTTAACAGCATGCAGCTACCAGACTCAGTCTTGAAAGGCATGGGACCATGGTGATAACACATACAAATACTAATCGAGTTTGGACATTATTCGCAAAGCACATTGGTAGTGCTACTGGTAACGTAAGGTCCTAACGAAATGTATGGACCTGAACGAGGCAAGAATAATAGTTGCTACTCATGTCTGGGACCATTGGAGGAGGATACAAAGAAAACATATATCGCATCTAGTGAATGAGGTAACTGTGAAATTCCATGACATGAAAAGGGCTTCTTTCAAAGCTGACCAATCTTCCATTTGTACGATTGTAGTATGTAACTGTAAGTGTTTTCTAGAGGACCCGCTGCAATCGCTGTTGGCGATTAAGATGCCAGATACCATACCACCTGCAATACATTTACCAAATAAAAAACGTAGGGCTCATCCGAGGATCGAACCATCGACCTGCTGCATGCTAACCCGAAACTATAGCCACTGCACAAACCGTACTGCTCCTGTCGTAAGTGCTGACACAGGTAGTTACCTTACATGTGGTTACAGTGTTGCCAGATTGCCACTCTTTAACTTCCTTTTTCTGCCGGATGTACTCGCCGGACGAAATTTTATGAGAGACATTTTTTTTATTGCTGGCATGTGAGGAGTTGCACTGCGAAGCCAGAGTGCGCGAATTTCGTTTCACCCTGTATATTTGTTTTGAAGCTATCTACCTCCTGCATTAATGTGAAAGAGCACGTTCGGAACAATCTGTAGAGAACGTTTACCTGTACAATATTTCAAGTCAGTAAAACACAAAAACCGGAAAAAATGCGAGCAGGACTTGTGCCCTGACAGTTGTGTACAAACTTAATTTTGTGCACACATAATTCATCTGCAGGTTTGATGAGTGGTTTATCGGGTATCGAAATATGTAACACAATAAGCCGTATATTTTTATTGCATTGACTTAGAAGCTTAGTTATTTTACATCGACAAATTTCAACTTAATACCGCTCCCGTACCTGAGAAAAAGGAACCTTAACAGACAATAAAGTGATCCTATAAGGGTTCCCTTTTTAATGATAGAGGTACGGAACACAAAACACTGATGAAGATCTGTTTTATATTGATTCGCCAACAAATTTGACATAAAGGAATATAGAAGAGTTACAAAGTTAAAGAATTTGACCCTTGTGCCCATGGAAGTGTGCTTATACAAGTCATTTACTGCACTAGTTACTCATAAGCTACAATGTATTATCCAGTAAAGATGAAATGATTTTATCTACCTGTGTACTATTATGATTAAATTGTGACGCCTGTTTGGCAATGTGTTAATTTTACACTAAGACCATAACATGTTATCGAACAATAGGTAACGCGAAATATTATGCCACATCGAGGAACGAGATATTTGCTTCATATAGAAGGTAAGTATTTGTGGACTTCCAAAAGTCGACTTAACGATTTTCATAACAATTATCGTTATCCATTGCTTCCATATTAAGTTGCTATAAAAACGAACATCAGGAATTCATCTTGACTATCGATTTCACACCAAACCTAACATGACTGTAGACACTCGTTCAAAATAACTTAAGTCACATTAGTTACATCTGTATAGTACTTATAGCCAAAATGTAGTCGACAGAACTGTTATAAACATAAAATTATCAAGGTACCACCATAGACACCTCTTATATTGTGTGTGTTTGTCGATGCTAACACAAAATGAAACCTCATAAGATATGACGTAAATAGAGACAATAGACTAAAAGCACGAATTTTAGATTTCGCATTTAAAAATATAATGACGCAGAAGTATTCTACTCTATCCCCATGTTTGGGATAGTCGCACAGACTCACAAATGAGACATGCTGATATTAGCGGCTCCTGGATTGAAAAACAGTATTAATACTTACAGCGAACAAAGCACCAGAACCTGACGGATTTACAGTTGGATTTTATATTGAATACTTCACGGAATTAAGTTGTTTCTTAGAATACATACATCGAGAATCTCTTCCGCTGTAGAAATCACATGTGACTCGTAAAGAGCGCAGGACATACTTTTTTGCAAAAGCGATAAAAGATCGGTTGCACATATTTACTGAGCATCACTGGTAACCTGTGTTAGTTACTCTATCCTAGAGCAGATTATGAGCTCAAATTTTATAACGTTCCTGGAGTGAAGCAGGATTCTCTCCAAGAATCAGATGAATTCAGGAAAAAGCACTTATACGGAACACAGTTTCCCTTTTAATATTCGATATCTTGCAAACAACTGGTGAACAGGTAGCTTCCGCCTTCCCAGGTTTCATAAGGGAATTCAGCAATGCAACACTTCATCGGCTACTAATCAAGATATGATCGAATGGAGTGTCTTCTCAGATATGTGACTGACTAGAAGAATATTTGACTAGTAGACTTCAGGATATTATACTGGACAGCGAAAGTTACACAGAAATTGGAAAAAAAATTTTGGTGTGTCCCAAGGAACCGGCCGTTGTGGCTGAGCGGTTATAGGCGCTTCAAACTGGAACCGCGCTGCTGCTATGGTCGCAGGTTCGAATCCTGTCTCGGGCGTGGTTGTGTGTGATGTCCTTAGGTTAGTTAGCTTTAAGTAGTTCTAAGTCTAGGGGACTGTTGACCTTAGATGTTAAGTCCCATAGTGCTCAGAGCTATTTGAACCGTTTTTTTTGTCCAAAGGATAGTACCTTTAATGTTATCAACGATTTGTCAGGCAGGGCCATGTAACGTGACCACTTTTTCCAAAACTGTCCCATAACGTATATAAAATCAAAATAAAAAGAACAATTAGATAGGAATCATTAATGGACACCGAGAAGTGTAATGCATGACAGTACTAGTAACTGCCGTTAGTCAATTGTCGTTCTTTACATTTTCATTTATATTATACAGGGTGGTCCATTGATCGTGACCGGGCCAAATATCTCACGAAATTAGTGTCAAACGAAAAAACTACAAAGAACGAAACTTGTCTAGCTTGAAGGGGCAAACCAGATGACGCTATGGTTTGCCCGCTAGATGGCGCTGCCTTAGATCAAACGGATATCAACTGCGTTTTTTAAAATAGGAACCCCCATTTTTTATTACATATTCGTGAAGTACGTAGAGAAATATGAATGTTTTAGTAGGACTACTTTCTTCGCTTTGTGATAGATGGCGCTATAATAGTCCCAAACATATGGCTCACAATTTTAGACGAACAGTTGGTAACAGGTAGATTTTTAAATTAAAATACAGAACGTAGGTACGTTTGAACATTGATGCTTATTTCGCAAGATATTTGGCCCGGTCACTATCAATGGGCCAACCTGTATAAGTCGGAGGATGTCGAAAGCCGACTGGGCTCAAGTGACAGTGCTCGGGCGGGCAGCGGAGTCCCGATGGCCAACAGAGGAACCACCCTTGTGGAAGTTCTCAGGAGGGCATGCCGGGAAGAGCACAGGTCACTTCCATACAGTCCACCGGACTTTCTCTTGTATCTTGTAGTATCGCGCTTGGGCACCGGTCGCACTGCAGGTCACGCAATTAGGAAGTCCCCCAGCAGCGACCATTTTACGGTCCAGAAGTGGAAATAGAAGGAATTCTGTTTTTAGAATGGTCCTGGAAGGCATTAAAGTACACAAACCGTAGAAGTTTGTGTTTGTTTAGAATGCAGAGGATACTGTAGATAACATCTAGGGAACGGAGTGAGAACTGCAACATGGGGCACGCGCGAGACGCTGCCGCAGCCAGGATTGGCTAATGGAAATATACTGTAGGTTAGAGAGAGAAACTTGACTGTGCAGACGAGGCTCCACCTCATTACCGACGCAGAGAGACAGAAGGACGGTGAGACGCCTTTCTTAAATACCACATGGTAGGAAGGTCGTTACGTTAACTCCCTGAAGAAAAACTCAGGGAAGGTGTCCAACATTTTCTAAGGAATATTTTTAGAAATACGAGTTTTCCTCTTAGTTATCATTGCTTCGTCTTCGACTATTCTTCGTTGGGAGCCTCCGCCGCCGGACTTCTGCAAAGCAGCCAGAGCAGAGGAGCTGTAAGTTTTAGGAAGATTTTTTCTCACTTTAACTTAGCCGCTGGGGAGGGCTATTGGTGAGCCACTAGTGACTGACTGTGCATCAGCTTCATCCTCCACCTTCAGTTTGCTGTGGTGAGATCGAGCTGTGACCGCGAGACAGGGACAGTGAAGTCATTTCTATAGACTTTCAATAACCTAAGGCTTTACTTCGAAGATGCATTCAGATTCTAACGGTCAGTCTTCCTTTCAGATACGGCCACAGATGCAACACATTCCCTTCTTTAGTACAGTCTGTCTTTTATACTGATATCAGAACAGTCACGGTGCAGCCTCGTGACTACAATTGTTTCATTTACGCGATTAATACACTCCTACCCCAGACCATTTCTTCGGATGCGCCACGGTTTTACTTTAACAGTATTTCTTGTCTAGTATTTTACAAGTCAATTTAACGAAATGAACCGAATTAATAGTAATTCTTGTTCCATTTACTACCCACTGAATTCCTGATCCATTATGTTGGAGGGCATCTAATTAATTTTTGTCAGATTACAGGACCAGCTTACACAGCTCCGCTTTAAAAGACGGGCTGCACCCTTACAGCCAGGCTTGCCGACTATTCTATTGTGTAGAGTTAACAATCGTGCTGAACGATCATAAGGAAGTGCAGAGTGACTTGGACAAAATATCCACTTGCACGCTCTCTTTAAACGTTAGTAAATGTAAGACAATTCCTATAACGAACACAAAATACTGGGTAGTGTCTGACTACAAGATGAGAGGTGGAAATCTTGAGCACATCACATTGCGTAAGTGTAAAGAGTAGTACTAAGAAAAGATATCAAATGGAAGGATCACATGAAACACAAGAGGCAGACTTGTTGAAAGGCATATGGGAAACTGTATTATATCTGTATAATAAATATCATACAACAAGCATCATACAACAAGCTGAGACGCATAATTTTATTGTTGCAACGTTTGGAATCCTTATAAATTAGGCATGGCAACAGACGTAGAACGAAAACAGAGGCGCGCTGCTCGGATCGTAATAAGCCGGGCCAGAATTTGCGAAAGTGTAGCAGAAATGTTTGGGGAACTTAACTGATAATCTTTGGCAGACAGACAATGTAGCTCTCGCGATACCAGCTAGGGTAAATTCAGAGAACCTGCCTTTCAATAAAACTGTGCAACCGTCATGCTGCCATCACCATGCACCAATACCCTGCGAGTATTCACGTGACGAATACACAAGAGGTAATGTCGATTCTAGAGCTATACAGATAAGCATTTTTCCCTCGGCCGATATTCGATTGGAATCGGGCATGACATCGTTAACACTAGCAAGAACCACTCTCCATCTTGACCGGTGGAGTATACTCAAATATGTAGATGGAAATGGAGAATAATACTGCGAGACATACCTTATTTCCACGTACCAGTCGGTATTCATTACGTTGAAAATGTCTACAACAGTACCTCACAAATTATGCTAGTCAAAGCAGCCATAATGCTGATAAAAAAGTAGCGTCTTGAGCTCCTAGACAGACCAGAATCTACGTCATTGGCGATTACTGTCTTTCAATATATGTACTGTAGAAGATGTAAGGATGTCAGGTGTGCAGTAAGCCGTATAGTGGAGTTACCACTCAGTGATTGGTAACACCTACATCTTGATGCTTAAACTTCCTGTTTCTTTGTTTCCGTTTTGTTACAACTGTCTTCTCTTTACATCTACACATAATCTTCTGCTATTTTTACATATTAGTGTATCATATAAAGTTTATTTAGAGACGCCTCTATACATCTGAACAGTATATCAAACTATTTCTCTGTTTACATTCTTTTATTCCACTTAGGTACTATTGGAAGCAGAATTAAATGTCTGAGAAAGTGGAAGTGTGACGCTTTTTGAGACTTCTTTTGGCAGTAGTCGTTATTTATTATTCGCCGACGGAAAAGGAAACAGCAACACCAAGAAGTGCGACATAAACGAAAGTCGGTATGCGTGCTTCTACTTATTTGACCCCAGTCGCATAAGAGTGGACCTAGTAGTTCCACTATGAGGACGCAAACAACGTTTGCTTAAAACATACGCTTTAACGGTCTTGAGCGTTAATTAGCTTTGATATTGGACAGGTGAGTTGATGTTAGTGAGGGATGGCTTTAAGATGAATTAGACGCCATTATCATCACCTCAGTGTGTTCGAGTGAGAGTATGTAGTAGGACTACGAGAAGTTGCACGTTCCTCCTGCGATAATGCAGAAAGGCTCGGCAGGAATGTAGCCACTGTCCATGATCGCTGGCAGCAGGGTTCACAGGAATGTAAGGTCACAAGATAGGGCGCCGGACGGCCACGTGGCACTACCGAGAGAGGAGACCCCCCGTGTCCTGCGTATTGCTCTACATCTACATCTACATCTACATGATAACTCTGCAATTCACATTTAAGTGCTTGGCAGAGGGTTCATCGAACCACAATCATACTATCTCTCTACCATTCCACTCCCGAACAGCGTGCGGGAAAAACGAGCACCTAAACCTTTCTGTTCGAGCTCTGATTTCTCTTATTTTATTTTGATGATGATTCCTACCTATGTAGGTTGGGCTCAACAAAATATTTTCGCATTCGGAAGAGAAAGTTGGTGACTGAAATTTCGTAAATAGATCTCGCCGCGACGAAAAACGTCTTTGCTTTAATGACTTCTGTCCCAACTCGCGTATCATATCTCCCACGCTCTCTCCCCTATTACGTGATAATACAAAACGAGCTGCCCTTCTTGCACCCTTTCGATGTCCTCCGTCAATCCCACCTGGTAAGGATCCCACACCGCGCAGCAATATTCTAACAGAGGACGATCAAGTGTAGTGTAAGCTGTCTCTTTAGTGGACTTGTCCCATCTTCTAACTGTCCTGCCAATGAAACGCAGCCTTTGGCTCGCCTTCCCCACAACATTATCTATGCGGTCTTTCCAACTAAAGTTGTTCGTAAATTTAACACCCGGGTACTTAGTTGAATTGACAGCCTTAAGAATTGTACTATTTATCGAGTAATCGAATTCCAATGGATTTCTTCTGGAACTCATGTGGATCACCTCACACTTTTCGTTATTTAGCGTCAACTGCAACCTGCCACACCAGACATCAATCTTTTCTAAATCGCTTTGCAACTGATACTGGTCTTCGGATGACCTTACTAGACGGTAAATTACAGCATCATCTGCGAACAACCTAAGAGAACTGCTCAGATTGTCACCCAGGTCATTTATATAGATCAGGAACAAGAGAGGTCCCAGGACGCTTCCCTGGGGAACACCTGATATCACTTCAATTTTACTCGATGATTTGCCGTCTAATACTACGAACTGCGACCTTCCTCTAAGGAAATCACGAATCCAGTCGCACAACTGAGACGATACCCCATAGGCCCGCGGCTTGATTAGAAGTCGCTTTTGAGGAAAGATGTCAAAAGCTTTCCGGAAATCTAGAAATACGGAATCACTTGAGATCCCCTGTCGATAGCGGCCACTACTTCGTGCGAATAAAGAGCTAGCTGCGTTGCACAAGAACGATGTTTTCTGAAACTATGTTACGTATTAATAGATCGTTCCCTTCGAGGTGATTCATAATGTTTGAATACAACATATGCTCCAAAACCCTACTGCAAACCGACGTCAATGATATAGGTCTGTAGTGCGATGGATTACTCTTACTACCCTTTCTAAACACTGGTTCGACCTGCGCAATTTCCCAATCTGTAGGTACAGATCTATCGGTGAGCGAGCGGTTGTTTATGATTGCTGAGTAGGGAGCTATTTTATCAGCGCAATCTGAAAGGAACGTAATCGGTATACAATCTGGACCTGAAGACTTGCCCGTATCAAGCGATTTGAGTTGCTTCGCAACCCCTAAGGTATTTACTTCTAAGAAACTCATGCTAGCAGCTGTTCGTGTTTCAAATTCTGGAATATTCCATTCGTCTTCCCTGGTGAAGGAATTTCGGAAAACTGCGTTCAATAACTCCGCTTTAGCGGCACAGTCGTCGGTAACAATACCATCGGCACTGAGCAGCGAAGGTATTGACTGCGTCTTACCGCTTGTGTACTTTACATATGACCAGAATTTCTTCGGATTTTGTACCAAATTTCGAGACAATGTTTCGTTGTGGAACCGATTAAAGGCATCTCGCATTGAAGTCCGTGCCAGATTTCGCGCGTCTGTAAATTTTAGCCAATCTTTGGGATTTCGCGTTCTTCTGAACTTCGCATGCTTTTTCCGTTGCTTCTGCAACAGCGTTCGGACCTGTTTTGTGTACCATGGGGGATCAGTTCCACCTCTTATAATTAATGAGGTATGAATCTCTCAACTGCTGTTGCTACTATGCTTTGAATTTGAGCCACATCTCGTCTACATTTGCATAGTCAGTTCGGAAGGAATGGCGATTGTCTCTTAGGAAGGCTTCTAGTGACACTTTATCCGCTTTTTTAAATAAAATTATTTTGCGTTTGTTTCTGGTGGATTAGGAAGAAACGGTATTGAGCCTAGCTACAACGACCTTGTGATCACTAATCCCTGTATCAGTGATGATGGTCTCTGTTAGCTCTGGATTGTTTGTGGCTAAGAGTTCAACTGTGTTTTCGCAACCATTTACAATTCGCGTGGGTTCGTGGACTAACTGCTCGAAATAATTTTCGGAGAAAGGATTTAGGACAATCTCGGAAGATGGTTTCTGCCTACCAACGGTTTTGAACAAGTATTTTTGCCAACATATCGAGGGAAGGTTGAAGTCCCCACCAACTGTAACCGTATGAGTGGGGTATTTATTTGTTACGAGACTCAAATTTTCTCTGAACTGTTCAGCAACTATATCATCGGAGTCTGGGGGTCGGTAGAAGGAACCAATTATTAACTTAGTTCGGCTGTTAAGTATAACCTCCACCCATACCAATTCGCACGGAGTATCTACTTCGACTTCACTACAAGACAAACCACTACTGACAGTCACAAACACTCCACCACCAATTCTGGCTAATCTATCTTCCCTGAACACCGTCTGAGACTTCGTAAAAATTTCTGCAGAACTTATTTCAGGCTTTAGCCAGCTTTCTGTACCTGTAACTATTTCAGCTTCTGTGCTTTCTATTAGCGCTTGAAGCTCAGGGACTTGCGTCGTACTGCATCTGCAGCAGGAATCTGAGTAGTACTTGACGCCACTGTGATACAACGAACTGCTACAAATCAAGCTTCGAGCTTGTATTCCACTGACCCCAAATCACAACCATTTTCGACTTCGGTGGTGCCAAGTGATAGCCCACTGGAGGGCATGATGGAGGTCTGTTGTGCTTTCTGACGAAAGCTGGTTCTACCTCGATGCCAGTGATGGCCGTGTGTTGGTTAGAAAGAGGCTAGTTGAGAACCTGGATCCAACACGTCTGAATGCTGGACAAACTGAACCTACACGTACAGTTATCGCCTGGTGTGCGATTTCGTATGACAGCAGGAGCACTTTCGTGGTTATCCCTCGCACTTTGACAGCAACATTTGGTGATCAGATCGGTTGTGTTGCCATTCATGACAGCATTCTAGGGGGCGTTTTCCAACAGGATAACGCTCGCCCGTATGCCGCTATTGTAGACCTACGCGCTCTGCAGACTGTCGGCACGTTGCCTACCTGCGATTGAGCACATATGGGTCATCACCGGACGACAACTCCAGTATCATCCACAAACAGCGTTAACCGCCTCCGTATTGACAGACCAAGTGCAGCGGGCATGGAGCTCCATCCCACAAAGTTACATCCGACTCCTGTACAACACAATGTATGGAAGTTTGCGTACTTACAGTCACCATTCTATCAGTTACACCGGCTTTTAGTGTACGAGCACATAACATTTCCTGCTGCTTGTCTCGAGCATACATTAACCTGTGATCTTGAAATGTTAAATACTTAAATACGTTACAGAGGCCAATGTTTTCCGGAAATTTAATTACTCAAAATGAATTATTTGGTGTTGCGATATTTTTGTCGGTGTCTAGAGCAATTTCATGCGTGTTTTTCGCCCGTTACGAAAAGCTGTTTGGGAGGGCAATTTCATTAGCCTCGATTCCGTAACAGCCGCTGCACGAAACAGAAGCATAATAGATCTAAGTGGAAATAAATCTTACGAGTTTAATAAAGCTGCATCTTTTAGACAATTGCTCAAAGTTACGCTTGTATTTTGAGTGGTTAGGTGACTGAACAAGACGAGGAAATATTTGTCAACTTTTTTTTTCCCCTTATACATCCCATTTCGTTTTGTTGAACTGCACTATTACATTAGGAAACAAGAGAAAATTAACTAAAGAAAAAATACACAACTAAAAATGTCATGGAATGGATACCCTTACAATAGTTATATACATTGTACTTTGATAAGCCATTGAAGATCGTCATCCGTCAAACTACGACACCAGAGAACCGACAGAAACGGTGCTGTGGTTAACGTTTGTTTGAGCGATACAGAATGTCCTAGAGGTATGCTAAGTATTCCGTGATTCGAAGCAAAACAGTTAGTAACATGGGCTTCAAAACGTATAACTTAAGAGCTATGAGCACTTCTCAATCTCCGATACAGTGAAAAAATTCTTTTCTGTTGAAAGTTGTTCGCTTTCCACATTTTGAGGTGGTAATGTAGACCAAAACAAGAAAAAAATTACCGTAAACATTGGATCTAATGTTTGTATCTGAAGAACTATAACTATTTATTCATCTTCGCTACCGCGAAACACATCTCTTCTACTGAACAAATGCTCCTAAGTGTTCCGATTTTCGTTTTACAGACCATGTAAACTAGACTCCTTTGCTTCGAGTAATAATTCCTGTCATATCCCTGAATACTGATCATTCCTCCTGGAACACACTGTGGAGTTACGAGATGCATGATTTAAGTCCACGTCCGACCATCGAGATTAACATTTCCGATAGTTCTCCTAAATTGCTTAATGCGAATTCCGGAGTGAATCCTCGGGCAAGGGCATGTTCGATGTCTATCCACACGTTTGTAGTCCGACCTATGCTCAGGCTCTAATGGTTCATTCATCTACATGATTTTGAACCCCAGTAGAACCCTGAAGGAAGTCTCAGCAGTGGAATCGAAACGTCGATCAGTGAAGTTTGTGGGGGAATATCACGCAGCCAAACAACTCAGAGGATTTTGTCATATAAAATCTGGAGTAGCTTTGCTATCAGATGATTACAAAAAATTCTACTTTCCGCATCACATACATCACACAAGTGTAGAAATGAGAAAGAATGAACACAAACAGAAAGGAGCAGTCAGTAGCTTTCGGCAGGTAGAATAGAATATAAATATTCTGCACAACTTTCCCTTCACTATATGCTGCACTGGGTTTCCGACTGATAAATGTGAATGGGACTTGATCGTGTCGTCTTCAATGCGAACGGCAAACCTACTGCGACCTATTTGTGAGGACGAGTCTTTATCACCGTGGGAAGGACGTTCTTCTTCGCCATAGCTGGTGTGACCCAGATTCGTGCTTCCATGTCAGCACCCCTCCATCGGGTACTGTGCAGGGTTGGGGGAAACTTGGGACACGTCCTCCCTCGGGCAGAAGCGCAGTTGCAGCTTCAACTTCTCACGAATTTTGTTGCCTGCGAGCAACTTTCCTCGGCGTGCGATTCCCACATTCAGGACCGGGAACTACATGTCATGCACTCCGTTCAGACTCAGCTTTCTCATGGTACATACAATTCGAATAGTGGAAAAAGGTGACGAGCTTGCAGTTCGGCTTAAATGTTTTCTGTAAGATAAACGGTCATTCATTTTCTGTCATTAAATTTTCCTTTACAACGGAAACAGTAGTTTCTTAAAAATTTTAAACATACTTTTGAATTGCTCCAACTTTTCATGCATATGAGTAACTGCCAGAAAGTATTTAATTATACTTTGCTATTTCCCACTACACGAGGTAGAGAGTGCCCAAAGTAACTTGGCCTATAATCGCGCGCTTGAGGCTCTAGGGGTGGGAACAGTGATAGTGGTGGAGATGCCGTTGTAAACGCCCACCAGGCGATAGGGGAGGTGCTGTCATACAGCTGAAGGCGTCGCACAAACGAATATCTCAATTTGTAAGCAACTGTTAGCAAGCTTGCAAACAATCGTGTTAACAAAATATGTCAGTACGACCAATAATTCGACAAATGTACGAGAGACTTCTTGGATACGTGTTACTTTAATCTTCTGAGCCCTTATCTAAAGCATTTCTCCTTGAGTCTATCCTGCATTTTCTTTGTAACGATTACTTTCATGTAACAAGGTAGTAGGAAAGTCGTAAACACGGTCTCCAGCTATTCGTAGCATCATGATATTATTAGTTATTGTTAGTTTTAAAGGGTACCTTAAGAAATTTGCGTTCCATATTCAAGGAGTGCGGGAATGCATATTTTGTACGTAACCAATGAAAGTGGTGAGTCCGCGCAACGCATTCTACATTTTGCTACTGTTGCTAAGCCTGCTCTACGCTTTCCCGCATCTCGTGGTCGTGCGGTAGCGTTCTCGCTTCCCACGCCCGGGTTCCCGGGTTCGATTCCCGGCGGGGTCAGGGATTTTCTCTGCCTCGTGATGGCTGGGTGTTGTGTGCTGTCCTTAGGTTAGTTAGGTTTAAGTAGTTCTAAGTTCTAGGGGACTGATGACCACAGAAGTTAAGTTCCATAGTGCTCAGAGCCATTTTACACGAAGTTTATGTAATTTGTAATGATTGTTTCATAAATTATGCGTATTAAGTCGAAGCATTCGAATTCCCTTGGGCCCAGTCTTACCTATATACCGTTCTGGCCGCTTAAGAGGGTGCAATTTCCCATTTAAACTGGTAGCGGAGCGTGGTTGTGCTCTGGTGATGGAGGAGATTTTATTTTATTTTTTGTTTCTTTGTGTCCAGATACTTTCATTCATTGGTGTCTGCTTCCCAATATTAGCTGTTAAGAATTGTGCTATTGTAGGTAAACACACTTCTGCCATGGAAGCTTGGACGTGCCCAGGACTAGCGTTTCTTTGACATGATCAGCTGGAATATGAAAGTTGATGGTGAATCAACCGATGAAAATATGGGTGAATTGGCAACTCGCTTATGTCTTGCTGCTGAGCGTCTTGTGAACGCCGTCCCTGACAGCATTGGTGAGGTAAGTTCGGCAATCAATCGTTACTCTTCAGCTCCTGTAGAACTGACTCAAAATATCACATTTGTTAAGGATAGTCAGCCTGCCCGTGACAGCTGTGTTGCGTGCAAGAGCAACTTGCGCGTTGGGGAAACCGAGTCACTTATTTAAAATCACTACAGTTAAGTGTGGATCACTTTAGTTTGGTTGACGGTTTCTCAATCAAGTCAAAGAGCTGCAGGTTAGTGTCAGTGTCGGTGGGTTGGAACAGGCTAGAGCTATTATTCAGTATCAGGCTGGAATTACTAGATAGATTTCGAAAAACACCATTGGAGTGGGAAAGTTCTCGGCAAGTAGGGTTGTTGGCGAAGAGTATGCTGAACTTCCTAACCGCCTTGTTTCTTCATTGCGTGAAGTTTCTGATTTTCTGTTGAACGAGCTGCCCCAAGTCGAAAGCTTTTTGTGGCTAACAGTTCGCTCTGAATATCATGCAGACGCATTACGGATTTCGCAAAGAGTCATTATGGAATTACGACACCTATTGACCTGCCCCCCCCCCCCCCAAAGGTTAAATAGGATTTTTTGAAAGTATTGTTCAATCAATGTTCCTGAGTGACTGGAGGAAGCGATTAATACATCTTAAATTGCCTTCTCGTATTAAATGGGAGCTTCAGCACAAGCATTTTTGGCTTATACAATCGACCTGCGAAAATTTTGTTGACTATATTGAGAGGTTTCACGCTGCTGTGGCTGCCCCGGAGCTTCAGGTCACTTAGATGTTGTTCAGAATATTTCAGGGGGCATGATACGAATGTCCTATTTTCTAATAAGCCTACTTACATGGTGGAACTGGATGAACTAGTAATTTATAATGAGACGCTGAGGACTGCTGATGAAAGCCATGAGGAAACCAATAATCTTGTCCCTCATGCTTATGAGGATGTCAGGCATTCGGCATGTGTCCCGCCCTTTCAGCCTAAAGCTAGGCGATATTATCGCTGTTGCGATGGAGGGCATTTGCCGGCCGCTGTGGCCGAGCGGTTCCAGGCGCTTCAGTCTGGAACCACGCTGCTGCTACGACCGCAGATTCGAATCCTGCCTCGGCCATGTATGTGTGTGATATCCTCTGGTTTGTTAGGTTTAAGTAATTCTAAGTCGAAGGGGCTAATGACCTCAGATGTTAAGTCCCATAGTGCTTAGCGCCATTTGAAACCATTTTGGAGGGCATTTGATGCGAGCTTGCCCAATGAAGCGAGGTCCCCGTCTGAACAGCTGACGTCGGAATAGGATTAGTGTGGGTGCTTCGAAACCATCTAGACATTGTGCTCATATCAGACCCGCCGTAGATGCGACACTGCCTTATGCTCGTCCACAGCTTAATCAGGAGCCTGTCTGTGCACCACTTGATTCAGGTAGTATCTTTTCATTTCTTGATTATCAATGGTACCTTGAGTTTTGGGATTTTCGTCAGTTGCTCTTCTCTTTCCATACGTGCTTCCGATCAGAGATTAAGTGCGGCGAATGGGCATATTTCGCCTCTGATGGGTGAAGTGTGGGGCAAACTGAGTATCCTAGGGTTTTTATGGCCGATTAATTTGTTGGTGGTTGAGGATCTTACTGTTAAACTATTGCTGGACTGTGAGTTAGTATGATATACAGATCTTGTTCTAGACTATGGAGGTAACACTTTCTTTCCGAGTATACTTACTGCTCCCTGTTCCTGTTCAGTATGGTGGGGTGGGGGGGAGGGGGCAAAGTAATTTTGTTAGGCGCCCACCTCTCCTTGTGTCTCTCCAGTTTTCTTGCACCCCAAAAAGCAGGGAGGAGATTACCAAGCGGTTATTGACTATAGGGTCTTGAATGAGATTATCTTAGAATCCGTTTTACGTAGTTTTCTGGAGCTTGTTACATTACGGCCCTAGATCGCAAGCTTATTATCTGATATCTTCGACAGAGGACTGCAAACAGGTTACTGTCGTCTGTACCCATTAGAACCTTTATTACATTAAGAGGGTTCCTTTCGGCCTTTCTGCAGGACTGCGGTAATTTTCTTGGAGATATCAAATTTGGATGATGCTGTCGCTTACAGCAGAACTTTTGAGGAACACTTGAGTCATCTTGAACAAGTTTTGCTTCGCTTTAGATACGCTGGAATGAAGGTTAAACCATCTAAAATTAACTTAGTCCGCACTCAAATTTCCGCTTTGGGCCGGTCGGTGTCAGCTGATACATTTACAATTGGTAAAGAACGTACGTGTGATTTGCGTTGGTTTCCCCCTCCCAAGTACAAGAAAGGGCTAGCCGTTCTTACTGGTGTGGCACTCAGATTTCTTCGCCATTTGGTGTAAGCTGATAGGGTTAGAATTGACCAAGAACGTATGTGTGATTTGCGTAGGTTTTACCCCTCGCAAGGACAAGAAAGGGGTGGCCAGGTTTATTACTATGGCAACCTTTTTTCAGCAAACTCGTCCCGAATATTGCGCAGTTAGCAGCTTCTCTTAATAAGTTGCCAAAAATGGGGAGTCCTTAGGGTGAGAGCCAACAAGCGGCCTTTGAAGTTCTTAAGGAAGCACTAGCCAACCCTCCCGTTTTGGGAATCGCTAATTCTGAACTTCTGTTTTTTGTGCAAACGGCCGCCTCTAATTCAGAAATTATTGCAGTCCCTCTGCAAGAGCCTGAGGGCCAAAGACGTCCTATAGCCTAACCCCGCTCGAGCAGGTTATATCCAACCAAACTGAAATATTCTGTGTGCGAGTGGGAAGTCCTTGCCGTGTTTTTTTCATTAGAAAAGTTCAAATTTTATTTGGAGCAGAGGGAGTTTCAGCTCGAGACGGTCGATTAAGCTTTGAGTGGGTTGTAGGGCGCCCCAGGCAAATAGGGAGAATCAGCCTTTGGGTAATCCGTATATCTACATTCACGTTTACTGTTGGAAAAATTAAAGATACTCACAGCCAAGTTGCCGACGCCCTCAATCGAATGTTTCAAGAGGATGACTAGCTCTGAGGAGGGGTTTTTGCTTCACAGGTGCAGACTGTAGTCCCAGAGTTAGTTTATGATTTAAAACATAAGCAACATGAAGGCCCAGGTATTTATTCGATTAAGTGTCGTTTACAAACGGGTAAAGAACTCGATGATTATACCTTGACCAAGGAGCTTTAAGGATGGTCAGGGTCGTGCGTTAAAAATTGGCCTTCCTAGACATCTGATACCTACTGTAATCCATTTTTTCACTATTCTATATTTGGGGGGAGTTGGGACATCACAAAACCATTCCTAAAATTAGGGAACACCTTACGTGGCCTTCCCTGTACAAGGACGTCCGGCGCTTGATGGGGGAATGCGAGAAAAGTAAAATAGCAAAATCCAACACACATTACCGAAAAGGCATTTTGCATTCCATCCGTGAAGATCATTCTATGGACTAACCTTACATCGATTGTGTCGGACCTCTGCCCAGTACCAGAAATGGAAATAAGTATATTCACGTTTTAGGGGATGAATTTCTTGGTTGGTTCCTAGCCAGGCGGCCACTGCATCTTTGACCATTCAACGTACAGGGTGAGTCACTAACTAGTGCCACCTAGAATAACTCCGAAAGTATGATAGTAGACGAGAGGTTTGTGGGACAAATGTTGCATGGGACAACGGGGGCCATAATATGGCGTTGGTTTATTGTTGCTAGGTGGAGTCGCTTCAGAGATATGAAGGTCTTTTTTTTAGGGGATGCTGTAGTTTGGTACTTATTTTCTGATAGCGGCTATCGAGACGAATCCAATTATGTGTAACAGTAAGGTCTTTGAAGGTCAGCGAAGGTAAAAAAAGTGGCATGAACGTCCAAGGCGTTCGAAAGTGATGACCATTTTTATGAGGCTGTAGTTACACTGTCCCTCGCCATTTACGTACACATCTGCAACAGGTACTGGACTTTGGTTACCCTAATTAATTCAGTCAACATATGTAAGAACTCATGATTTATGATTTCTGTCAGTTCTCCGTTGATCGCACAACAATATTACATTCTTTAACATTCAAGTCACACTCTTTTATTTCAACAATAGCTGCTTTCTGTTTGTTTTCTTTTTTCGAGAATATACTGCACCCCTCTCCCTTCCACTCCTCTCCTTCCCTCCACTCACATATGTTCAGTCTTCTTTAATCCTCATCGGTGCTTATTCATACATCGATTTCAACAAAACGCTAAACCTAAGAAAAAGACACACTGTTCAACAATTTTTCATCTCTGCACAAGTAAAAACGTAGCGCTACACATACTTAAGAGTCACGTTACTTGCAACAATACAGCGATTCCTTTTTCATTTTGTCATTGTTGAACAATGCAGAGTCAAAAAAATAAAAACAAACCTAAAATATGTTCTTGACACTTTCGTTGCATTGGTACACTTGGCAAGATGGTAAGAGCTTCATCTCGTGACCAAAAACAAGGCATAGGCATACTCATACCACGGAGAGGTGGGCCTTCCGGAAATTTTGCTCATCACAATCCAGTCTGAATCTGCTCACGACATACTTTCGTACGTCTGCGTCCCCTTTTCATTTTAGTGCTCTCCAATACTTTCTCTTCTAATTTTACTTGACTTTCCTTCTTCTTTACCTTCCTAAAGCGTCAACTAGTACTTGGGTAACCTGATGACGGAGCTTTTGCTCCGAAAAATGAATTTGAAACTAAAATCAAGTACTACTCTGGACAACTGTTAAGCTACACCTGTCATCGAACTGAATGCTCTTTGGTACTGACAGCTCAGACTACACTGACCTACATATAGTACTCACTGACTTTTAAATATAATGTTACTGACTTTATATATAAGTTTGCTGACTCGACGTGCCATATGTAACCAATGTGAATTCGTTAAAATTTCTCCAAAACAAATTTTTGAGATGGACCAGCACTGTACAAATGGTTGAAATACATAGGAGAAACTATCAGTTTGAGACTGTAAGTTGTCCTCGTCCTTCAGTTACTGGATGGAGGTTGGAAAAAATGAGCTTATGTACGGAATAGAAGACTCCTCTCACATCACTCCAGTACATACTCCTGATCTCGTTACAGCGTACTGAAGTTCGAGTAGTATCTATACAGTTCTAGTTGTCTCCTCTAAAGTTAAATTTTTGTTTTTCTGCAGACGCGTGTCTGAAGTCCTTGTTCACAATAAAATTCGAGCACCACATTGCCGTAACGTGCAGCTAGAAAAAAAAAAAAAAAAACGTCGCAGGCCAATGACAAAATGGAGTATCGTGCAATAATTCGTTTTTGTGCCTTTACAGAGCAAGAAAGCTGCAACAATCCATGATGATTTTGTGAAAGTGCTCTGCCAAAGTACATTGTCAGATGACACAGAGGTTAAATGGTGCAGTCGCTTGCAGTCTGGTCAGTCAAGTCTACATGTGGAAGAACACAGAGGTACACTAGCTCTATGTGAAGAAGTAGGACTAACATACGAAGTGTAAGCCTGGTGCTTTAAGATCACTGTATAACAGTCGAGCGGATACTTAGAAAAATGTGTACTGGTTATGCATTAGTTACCATCATACCGGGGACATTTTAAACACGACAGAGGCCTCTGCCCGTAGGTTTCCCTGACTGCTCACTGCCCACAACTAGTTAAAAAGCACGCCTAACACAGTCAGCAACTCAAATGTTGTTGCTGCGTCAGGCAGATCCAGATGATTTCTTTAGCCACTTAATCATCGTGGACAATTTCTAAATAAATCACTAAGACCACAGAAAAAGTAGCAAAGCAAACAAACATGTAGTTCCACCATCTCGGAAAATGGAAAAGACTCCCTCTTCATCTGTTCTTGTGATGCTGAGTATTCTTTTGGATTTGCAATGGTATGGTGCGAACAGCTTATACTTTTAAGGGGTCGAATCGTAGTAGCATCATATTACCGAAATCTTCAGATGAGATTACAGGATGCAGACAAGACGTATCGTCGTGGAAATCTTCCCAAGGGCACGTTTTTCCTTCACGACAGCGTCCCTATTCATTCTCCACTGGACACTTTCACGCATATTGGCTCTTTAGGTTAGCAAATTTCAGTGGCGGTCCTTATCATGTACTAATGTGCTACAGCTGGTTGTAAATATCACACTAAAACTATACCATTTATCTTCAAATGCGAGTCAGAAGTCGCACTAAAATTACGCCATTATTCTTCCAATGAGAGCCAGAAATCACGCTAAAATTACTCTGTTTCTCTTCAGATGTGCGCTGGTATACAAATAAAACGTACGGAAGCATCTTCCGTGGTGCTCTCGCCGCGATAACTAGAAACGAGTGTCGCGTGCTGAAATGATGGGCAGCCTGTTTTCGACTGCGCATGTTCTGATGTGTCGTCGTCCCTTCCAACACAACGAGTGCTACATTAATTATACAGGGTCAGTATTTTTCTTTGAAACTGCTTGTAGCACATTGTGCAAGTGTAGAATACGAGGAATTTTTGACGCGCCACTCTCTTTACGGTGCAATGGCAGAGTGATCTAGCACATGGACTGTCAGTTCATCAATTTGGTTTCAATTCCTCTCGTTACTAACTTTTCATTTTATACGATTCCTCTCGATGTTAAGGAATTAGTTTACATACAAGAAATTAATATATTTAATTCAGTTACGATTACTACCCATGTAAGTGAAAAGGTTGTCGGGTACCACATTGTGGCACATTGGCGAGAATTTGCATGAGTCACCATTGTGAAATATACCTCATACCCAACATTCCCCCCCCCCCCCAATGAACCATGGATCTTGCCGTTGGTGGGGAGACTTGCGTGCCTCAGCGATACAGATGGCCAGACAAAAGTGTGGTTCCTGAAGAGGGGCAGTAGCCTTTTCAGTAGTTACAGGTGCAACAGTCTGGATGATTGACTGATCTGGCCTCGAAACAACCAAAACGGCCTTGCTGTGCTGCTACTGCGAACGGCCGAAAGCAAGGGGAAACTACAGCCGTAACCTTTCCTGAGGGCATGCAGCTTTACAGTATGGTTAAATGATGATGGCGTCCTCTTGGGTAAAATATTCCGAAGGTAACATAGTCCCCCATTCGGATCTCCGGGCGGGGACTACTCAAGAGGACGTTGTTATAAGGAGAAAGAAAACTGGCGTTCTACGCATCGGAGCGTGGAATGTCAGATCCTTTAATCGGGCAGGTAGGTTAGAAAATTTAAAAAGGGAAATGGATAGGTTAAAGTTAGATATAGTGGGAATTAGTGAAGTTCGGTGGCAGGAGGAACAAGACTTTTGGTCAGGTGAATATAGGGTTATAAATACAAAATCAAATAGAAGTAATGCAGGAGAAGGTTTAATAATGAATAAAAAAATAGGCGTGTGGGTAAGCTACTACAAACAGCATAGTGAACGCATTATTGTAGCCAAGATAGACACGAAGCCCACGGCTACTACAGTAGTACAAGTTTATATGCCAACTTGCTCTGCACATGATGAAGAAATTGATGGAATGTATGATGAGATAGAAGAAATTATTCAGATAGTGAAGGGAAACGAAAATTTAATAGTCATGGGTGACTGGAATTCGAGTGTAGGAAAAGGGAGAGGAGGAAACGTAGTAGGTGAATATGGATTGGGGCTAAAAAATGAAAGAGGAAGCCGCCTGGTAGAATTTTGCACAGAGCATAACTTAATCATAACTAACACTTGGTTCAAGAATCATGAAAGAAGGTTGTATACATGGAAGAGTCCTGGAGATACTAACAAGTTCAAAAATGGTTCAAATGGCTCTGAGCACTATGCGACTTAAAGTCTGAGGTCATCAGTCGCCTAGAACTTAGAACTGATTAAACCTAACTAACATAAGGACATCACACACATCCATGCCCGAGGCAGGATTCGAACCTGCGACCGTAGCGGTCACGCGGTTCCAGACTGAAGCGCCTTTAACCGCACGGCCACACCGGCCGGCTACTAACAAGTATCAGATAGATTATATAATGGTAAGACAGAGATTTAGGAACCAGGTTTTAAATTGTAAGACGTTTCCAGGGGCAGATGTGGACTCTGACCACAATCTATTGGTTATGAACTTTAGATTAAAATTGAAGAAACTCCAAAAAGGTGGAAATTTAAGGAGATGGGACCTGGATAAACTGACTAAACCAGACGTTGTAGAGAGTTTCAGGGAGAGCATAAGGGAACAATTGACAGGAATGAGGGAAAGAAGTACAGTAGAAGAAAAATGGGTAGCTATGAGGGATGAAGTAGTGAAGGCAGCAGAGGATCAAGTAGGTAAAAAGACTAGGGCTAGTAGAAATCCTTGGGTAACAGAAGAAATATTGAATTTAATTGATGAAAGGAGAAAATATAAAAATGCAGTAAATGAAGCAGGCAAAAAGGAATACAAACGTCTCAAAAATGAGATCGAAAGGAAGTGCAAAATGGCTAAGCAGGGATGGCTAGAGGACAAATGTAAGGATGTAGAGGCTTATCTCACTAGGGGTAAGATAGATACTGCCTACAGGAAAATTAAAGACACCTTTGGAGAAAAGAGAACCACTTGTATGAATATCAAGAGCTCAGATGGAAACCCAGTTCTAACCAAAGAAGGGAAAGCAGAAAGATGGAAGGAGTACATAGAGGGTCTATACAAGGGTGATGTACTTGAGGACAATATTATAGAAATGGAAGAGAATGTAGATGAAGGTGAACTGGGAGATACGATACTGCGTGAAGAGTTTGACAGGGCACTGAAAGACCTGAGCCGAAACAAGGCCCCAGGAGTAGACAACATTCCATTAGAACTATTGACGGCCTTAGGAGAGCCAGTCCTGACAAAACTCTACCATCTGGTGAGGAAGATGTATGAGACAGGCGAAGTAACCTCAGACTTCAAGAAGAAAATAATAGTTACAATCCCAAAGAAAGCAGGTGTTGACAGATGTGAAAATTACCGAACTATGAGTTTAATAAGTCACAGAAGTAAACTACTAACACGAATTCTTTACAAACGAATGGAAAAACTGGTAGAAGCCGACCTCGTGGAAGATCACTTTGGATTCCGTAGAAATATTGGAACACGTGAGGCAATACTGATACTACGACTTATCTTAGAAGAAAGATTAAGGAAAGGCAAACCTACATTTCTAGCATTTGTAGACTTAGAGAAATCTTTGGACAATGTTGACTGGAATACTCTCTTCCAAATTCTAAAGTTGGCAGGGGTAAAATACAGGGAGAGAAAGGCTATTTACAATTTGTACAGAATGGTTCAAATGGCTCTGAGCACTGTGGGACTTAACATCTACGGTCATCAGTCCCTTAGAACGTAGAACTACTTAAACCTAACTAACCTTAGAACATCACACAACACCCAGTCATCACGAGGCAGAGAAAATTTGTACAGAAACCAGATGGCAGTTATAAGAGTCGAGGGACATGGAAGGGAAGCAGTGGTTGGGAAGGGAGTGAGACAGGGTTGTAGCCTCTCCCCAATGTTATTCAATCTGTATATTGAGCAAGCAGTAAAGGAAACAAAAGAAAAATTCGGAGTAGGTATTAAAATCCATGGAGAAGAAATAAAAATTTTGAGGTTCGCCGATGACATTGTAATTCTGTCAGAGACAGCAAAGGACTAGGAAGAGCACTTGAACGGAATGGATAGTGTCTTGAAAGGAGGATATAAGATGAACATCAACAAAAGCAAAACGAGGATAATGGAATGTAGTCGAATTAAGTCGGGTGATGCTGAGGGAATTAGATTAGGAAAAGAGACACTTAAAGTAGTAAAGGAGTTTTGCTATTTGGGGAGCAAAATAACTGATGATGGTCGAAGTAGAGAAGATATAAAATGTAGACTGGCAATGGCAAGGAAAGCGTTTCTGAAGAAGAGAAATTTGTTAACATCGAGTATAGATTTAAGTGTCAGGAAATAGTTTCTGAAAGGATTTTTATGGAGTGTAGCCATGTATGGAAGTGAAACATGGACTGTAACCTCCCCCTCACTTATCGACCTTAATGACAGTGAAAAATTAAACCGCGTGTACCTAATGGAAATTTGGGAAAAGTAATCGTCACCGAAGTTAATTTGTTGGTAAAGAGGGAGGAAAGGGTTACATCTAAATGAAAGGAAAAATGCAAATGAAACTGGTGGAAATTAATTTTGAAAAGGGGTAAAGTTAATAAAGAAAGTAAATGTGCGGCCGTTACGGTAACAATTAACTAGCGGTAGTTAGATATTTGAGATTTGGGGGAAATTACGGTCCCCAGTCCTAAGGACAAATACTATAGTAACCGAAAAAGAAAGATTATTACACATATAATTAGCACTAGAAGCGTGGCAACTGAAGGTTGACACGTGTAGTGTGAAAACTGAAAGTTTGTCAGAAGTAATAAATTTTGCTACACTCTGACTTAATTTAGCAAAAGAATTAATAGAACCGGAAAATCGAAACTTACTTTAGTGACTGAAGTTAATATTGAGCTTTATTTCTGAAGCACATCGAAATTCAGTTAAATACGGTTAGTCTTGGACTACCTCAACAATCATTTCTAAAGCTACTTGAATCTACGCAATTTAGATATAAGAGATTTAACTTTGAACTTGAATTAAATGATTCTGAACAATTAACAATAGTAAAATTTAGTACGTACCAAGCTGAGCTGCAGTCACAGGTAAGCTAAAATACGGTAACAAAACTCGCATTCTTAATTGCTGCTTGTGTAATCTGAATATTATACTATAACATATACTTTAACTGAACTTTGAAGCCGGCCGCGGTGGCCGTGCGGTTCTGGCGCTGCAGTCCGGAACCGCGGGACTGCTACGGTCGCAGGTTCGAATCCTGCCTCGGGCATGGGTGTGTGTGATGTCCTTAGGTTAGTTAGGTTTAAGTAGTTCTAAGTTCTAGGGGACTTATGACCTAAGATGTTGAGTCCCATAGTGCTCAGAGCCATTTGAACCATTTTTTTTTTGAACTTTGAAATTAAAGTAGTGAAATGGAATAATTGTACCATAATTCATAGCAAGCTATGAATACTTTAACTGAACTTTGAAATTAAAGCAGTGAAATCTAATTATATTATTTTAATGCTGGCGTCTGAATTTCAACGACACTCGGGTTCATTTCGGAAAAGGAAGGGACCCTGCTTGGTAATGCAATTGGGACAATGAGCAACAAAGGTTCATACTAAGTTACTGTAATTTTGCGAGGCAAATGGAACAATTTTATAAGCTGAGGTCTGCCATACAGTTCCAAAACTTTACGTGTTTCCAGTCTTCTTTGTTGGTTGATTGAAGGTTTGAAGCCGTCGATCGAGGAGGTTGCAACAGTCACGCATTGTCGGCCGTCGCTGTTGCAGAAGCTGGATGTTGGCGCGCCTTCTTCTCGACACGGTCACCAGACGAAACGGGCTCTTGATGTGCGCCAGCTAATGCTTCCCGTCCGCGACACCATGTCAGAAACTATCATCGCAAGTCGGGCGCAATTACATTCTGCCAAACCCCGGAAGCGCGGCAACTCGCGGGAGCTTCACACAACACACCTGCTCCACTCCCCACCCCAACCAGACTCTCTCACTCCCGCGCTCCACGCGACAGAGTTAACACTACCAAAGATCCTAAACACTTTGGTTCTCCACACGACCTATCGATGTATTCGTTCGATAGCATAGTTTTCCCTAGGCAAGACCCAGCGTAAAAATACAAATAATATTTACAAAACAAACCAATTATACATAGACATAAATGCATAAATATGTATACAAATAGTAAAACAATTACAATAAAGAGACAGAAATGTCATATCTTGAGGTAACAAAACAAGAAAAAAAATTATAGTACAATAGATGGAAATAGGAGGATATGCATTTCCGGCGTTACAGGACGATATATATTTTAGACAAAAAGAGAATAGAAGCTTACGAAATGTGGTGCTACAGAAGAATGCTGAAGATGAGATGGGTAGATCACATAACTAATGAGGAGGTATTGAAAAGAATTGGGGAGGAGTTGTGGCACAACTTGACGGGAAGAAGGGACCGGTTGGTAGGACATGTTCTGAGGCATCAAGGGATCACATATTTAGCATTGGAGGGCAGCGTGGAGTGTAAAAATCGTAGAGGGAGACCAAGAGATGAATACACTAAGCAGATTCAGACTGATGTAGGTTGCAGTAGGTACTGGGAGATGAAGAAGCTTGCACAGGATATGGTAGCATGGAGAGCTGCATCAAACCAGTCTCAGGACTGAAGACCACAACAACAACAACCCAACATTCTTCTAAAAAAATATCCAGTGACTTCTACCTCTTTCTTCGATGAAGAAATCATAGCATGACAAGAAAGATGAGAAGGTGATTTTCGAGTTGAAACGATTCTTCAACAGCGAAAACACAAGTTTCTACAACCTATGTCTCTGTCAACTCATACATAGTTCGGGATCAACGCGTCGGGTTGAAAGGTGAATATTTCAGAAACCTACGCCGTCAGCAGTCACATGATCGCAGTTTGATTCTTTTGGGGTAATAATGAAGACCTTATGAATAGCCTTCATATATGGGCCAGTGTAAAAAGAAGCGTAAATACGGTTATATTTTTCTAGGTAGATATTTATGGGACCATCCTACTGTTATTTTTAAAGTTCTTATAATGCCTTGTGCCGACTAGTCGAGAAATCCAATTGCAGTCGTTTCGCTTTGTTGCTGCAGAGAAAACTCTGTGACCCGTATCCTTTGCTACGTGAGGCGCACAGCACTCAGCAGCGGGCCACCTACTTCCAGTCAGTGCACACCCTAGATTAAAGCTCCTCTGTAGAGGCAGTTGACCATTTAATGGGGGACGCCTTTTGTGTGCCATGCCACGGCCGCTGGCAGCTTTTGTGCAGCCGATCGTCGCCAGCCGATAGCCCATGGCACGTACCGCCGGGCTCGTTTACTCCCTCTCCCCCTCCCCCCCCCCCCCCAACCAAACTCACCCCGCGCTGTACGCCCTCTCTCAGTCGCCATCCTCCGAATCACAAGCCTCTGCATGACTCTGGAGTAACGAGATATCTCAATGTGTTTGACCGTACTAGCAATTTGTCGTGGGAACTTGCCCATTGGATGCGGACACTACCAAGCAATAACAACTACAGTTAATTAATACATAATAAAGCTTATTTGAACTCTCCATACTGCTGAGTTTCGACTTAAAGCTAAGCAGACACTTTACATATAATAAGAAATACGATGGCTTTTGAGAAAGTAAGGAAAGATCAGTCACTAAGTGGAAACCAGAGTGAATATCAAAAGTGTTTCGTCAGCTACGACTTCCAGATAGTTCTCTACACAATCACCGCTGCGACTTACACATCTTTCGTAGCACTGTACAAACTTTCCAAAACCCTCGTCGTAGAATGCACCCTCCTTTGCCTTCACACAATTTTTCTACGCTGGGTGGTGCTCGTTGTCGGTACCAAAATGTTGTCTTCCTGGCCAGCGGCTCATTTAAGCAGAGATGAGAATCAGAGGGAGCCAAGTCGGGGCTCTGTGGTGGGTGATCAAACATTTCCCATCTTTCAACACTGCACGAGCGGCCGTTGGCCATGCAGTGTGTGGCCGAGTATTTTATGAAGAAGGAAATGCATGAAAGTTACGTTATGAGGGGTTGCCCGAAATCAGGCGAAATCTCAGGATAAACACCTACACTTGGCGAGGGACATTATTTTCGACAACCTAGGAGCCACTGTACTGGACGTGGAATGAACCACTGGTGCTGATAACTCGCATTTTTAAGAATTGCCACCTGCTAGGGTACTTCCCATCTGACTGGCACTTAGCACCACTACCAAAGCTGAGGAAGGACCATGGCCAACTGTAAAACTATCGTCCCATCAGCCACCTGCAGCACTCTTCAAAGTACTTGAAAGGATCGTACTCCAGTGACTTCGCCCAGAAATTACTGAAGGGGCTGCGATACGCCCAGACCAGTTTGCCTTTCAGTCTCGCCTGTCGATCGAACTCCAACTCCTCAAGCTTACAAAGTGTATAGCATATAATATGAACTATGAGAACTATCCTTTTTCGACGTTGGAAAAGCATATAATCGAGTATGGAAAACTTAGCAGCTCCCCATACTGCATGACGTCCCCACCATTCCAGACTACTGCACGAAGATTATTGACAGCTATCTTCAGGACAGGCGCTGCTTTGTCCGACCTGATGGTCAGCGGTCCAGCATTCAACAACAGCAGGAGGGCGTACCTCAGGGCTCCGTTCTGTCCGTGATTCTATTCGTCTTGTGCATGAATGACCTGCTATTGCTTCCACAAGTCGCCCTTGCGCAATTTGCAGACGATACAATGATCCTTAGCAGCTGCCACAGCGATGCAGCGATAAGGCACCTACGAGTCAGCTTAGACTAGGACAGCAGCAAACCGCATTACCCTGAATATGGAGAAGATGCAGACCATTGTGTTTACTCAAAAAATGATTCAAATGGCTCTGAGCATTATGGGACTCAACATTTAAGGTCATCAGTCCCCTAGAACTTCGAACTACTAAAACCTAACTAACCTAAGGACATCGAACACATACATACCCGAGGCAGGATTCGAACCTGCAACCGTAGGGGTCGCGCGGATCCAGACTGAAGCGCCTAGAACCGCTCGGACACCCCAGCCGGCTGTGTTTACTCGCCATCGGCCCTAACTCAGAGACTGTCTCACACTGCACAACATGGCACTCCCTTGAACACATCAGGTGAAATGCTTGGGAGTAATATTGGGTCTCAATCTCCTCCTCAGAGACCATGTTCAGGGAAAACACAACAGCACTATGCCCCTATTTCACCAGTGATACCCTCTCGTCTCAATATCTGAACGTGAGGACAAAACAAAGCATTCGCGGAACGACACTCCTACCGTCAATCTGACACGGATGGTCCTCCTGGGGGATAAACTGTAACAGCACTCTCAAACCGCTGCAAAACCTACAAAACCGATGTTGTTGTGGTCTTCAGTCCAGAGACTGGTTTGATGCAGCTCTCCATGCTACTTTATCTTGCGCAAACTTCTTCATCTCCCAGTACCTACTGCAACCTACATCCTTCTGAATCTTTAACATATTGCAGCGTGTCAGCAACTGTGAAATGTACAGCAAATAAACAATGTTTTCAGCCTTCAGTTGCAAGGTAATTTTATTCGTTTACCTAGGTTTCGATTCCAGTAATGGAATCTTCTTCAGAACAACAATGAAATTATTTTGTGAGCCAAACACTGGCCATGTCACAGATTAAAAATTAAAACATTAAAGACGCAAGATCTTATGATTATGCGTCTTTAATGTTTTAATTTTTAATCTGTGACATGGCCAGTGTTTGGCTCACAAAATAATTTCATTGTTGTTCTGAAGAAGATTCCATTACTGGAATCGAAACCTAGGTAAACGAATAAAATTACCTTGCAACTGAAGGCTGAAAACATTGTTTATTTGCCTTCTGAATCTGTTTAGTGTATTCATCTCTTGGTCTCCCTCTACGATTTTTACCCTCCATGCTGCCCTCCAATACTAAATTGGTGATCCCTTGATGCCTCAGAATATGTCTTACTAGGCGATCCCTTCTTCTAGTCAACTTGTGCCATAAATTTCGCTTCTCCTCAATTCTGTTCAATACCTCCACATTAGTTATGTGATCTACACACCTAATCTTCAGCATTCTTCTGTAGCACCATATTTCGAAAGCTTCTATTCTGTTCTTGTCTAAACTATTTATCGTCCACGTTTCACTTCCATACGTGGCCACACTCCATACAAATACTTTCAGAAACGACTTCCTGACAATTAATTCTATACTCGACGTTAACAAATTTCTCTTCTTGCGAAACGCTTTCCTTCCCCTTGCCAGTCTACATTTTATATCCTCTCTACTTGGTCCACAATCAGTTACTTTCCCCTAATAGCAAAACACATTTTCTACTTTAAGCGTCTCATTTCCTAATATAATTCCCGCAGCATCACCCGATTTAATTCGACTACATTCCAATATCCTCGTTTTGCTTTTGTTGATGTTCATCTTATATCCTCCTTTCAAGACACTGTCCATTCCGTTCAGCTGCTCTTCCTGGTCCTTTGCTGTCTCTGACAGAATTACAATTTCATCGGCGAAGTTTTTATTTCTTCTCCATGGATTTTAATTCTTACTCCGAATTTTTCTTCTGTTTCCTTTACTGCTTGCTCAATATACAGATTGAATAAAGTCGGGGAGAGGCTGCAACCCTGTCTCACTCTTTTCCCAACCACTGCTTCCCTTTCATATCCCTCGACTCTTATAACTGCCACCTGGTTTCTCTACAAATTGTTAATAGCCATTCGCTCCCTGTATTTTACCCCTGCCACCTTTAGAATTTGGAAGAGAGTACTCCAGTCAACATTGTCCAAAGATTTCTCTAAGTCTACAAATGCTAGAAATGTAGGTTTGCCTTTCCTTAATCTTTCTTCTAAGATAAGTCGTAGTATCAGTATTGCCTCACGTGTTCCAATATTCCTACGGAATCCAAACTGATCTTCCCCGAGGTCGGCTTCTACCAGTTTTTCCATTCGTTTGTAAAGAATTCGTGTTAGTATTTTGCAGCTGTGACTTATTAAACTCATAGTTCGGTAATTTTCAAATCTGTCAACACCTGCTTTCTTTGGGATTGTAATAATTATATTCTTCTTGAAGTCTGAGGGTATTCCGCCTGTCTCATACATCTTGCTCACCAGATGGTAGAGTTTTGTCAGTAATGGCTCTCCCAAGGCCGTCAGTACTTCAAATGGAATGTTATCTACTCTAGCGGCCTTGTTTCGACTCAGGTCTTTCAGTGCTCTGTCAAACTCTTCACGCAGTATCGTATCTCCCAGTTCATCTTCATCTACATTCTCTTCCATTTCTATAATATTGTCCTCAAGTACACCCTTGTATAGAGCCTCTATTTACTCCTTCCACCTTTCTGTCTTCCCTTCTTTGTTCAGAACTGGTTTTCCATCTGAGCTCTTGATATTCATGCAAGTGTCTCTCTATTCTCCAAAGGTGTCTTTAATTTTCCTGTAGGCAGTATCTATCTTACCCCTAGTGAGATAAGCCTCTACATCCTTACATTTGTCCTCTAGCCATCCCTGCTTAGCCATTTTGCACTTCCTGTCGATCTCATTTTTGAGACGTTTGTATTCCTTTTTGCCTGCTTCATTTACTGCATTTTTATATTTTCTCCTTTCATCAATTAAATTCAATATTTCTTCTGTTACCCAAGGATTGCTACTAGCCCTTGTCTTTTTACCTACATGATCCTCTGCTTCCTTCACTACTTCATCTCTCAAAGCAACCCATTCTTCTTCTACTGTATTTCTTTCCCCCATTCCTGTCAATTATTCTATTATGCTCGCCCTGAAACTCTGTACAACCTCTGGTTTAGTCAGTTTATCCACGTCCCATCTCCTTAAATTCCCACTTTTTTACAGTTTCTTCAGTTTTAATCTACAGTTCATAACCAATAGATTGTGGTCAGAGTCCACATCTGCCCCTGGAAATGTCTTACAATTTAAAACCTGGTTCCTAAATCTCTGTCTTACCATTATAAAATCTATCTGATACCTTCTAGTATATCCAGGATTCTTCCATGAATAAAACTTCCTTTTATGATTCTTGAACCAAGTGTTAGCTATGATAACGTTATTCTCTGTACAAAATTCTACCTGACGGCTTCCTCTTTCATTTCTTACCCCCAATTTATATTCACCTACTATGTTTCCTTCTCTCCCTTTTCCAGCTCTCGAATTCCAGTCACCCATGACTATTAAATTTTCGTCTCCCTTCACTATCTGAAGAATTTTCTTTTATCTCATCATACATTTCATCAATTTCATCATCATCTCCAGCGCTAGTTGGCATATAAACTTGTACTACTGTAGTAGGCATGGGCTTCGTGTCTATCTTGGCCACAATACTGCTTTCACTATGCTGTTTGTAGTAGCTTACCCGCATTCCTATTTTTTTTGTTCATTATTCAACCTACCCCTGCATTACCCCTATTTGATTTTGTTTTTATAACACTGTATTCACCTGACCAAAAGAATTTTTCCTCCTGCCACCGAACTTCACTAATTCCCACTATATCTAAATTTAACATATCCATTTCCTTTTTTAAGTTTTCTAAGGGATCTGACATTCCACGCTCCGTTCCGTAGAACGCCAGTTTTCTTTCTCCTGATAACAACGTCCTCTTGAGTAGTCCCCGCCCGGACATCCGAATGGGGGACTATTTTACCTCCGGAGTATTTCACCCAAGAGGACGCCATCATCATTTAATTATACAGTAAAGCTGCATGCCCTCGGGAAAAATTATTGCTTTTGTTTCCCCTTGCTTTCAGCCGTTCGCAGTACCAGCGCAGCAAGGCCGTTTTGGTTAGTGTTACAAGGCCAGATCAGTCAATTATCCAGACTTTTGCCCCTGCAACGACTGAAAAGGCTGCTGCCCCTGTTCAGAAACCCCTCTTTTGTCTGGCCTCTCAACAGATAGCCCTCCGTTGTGGTTGCAGCTACGGTAAGGCCATCTGTATCGCTGGTGGGGACCAACGGCAAGGTCCATGGTTCATGGGGGAAGGCATGGTTCTATAGGCAACCGCAAACATTTTTCGCCGCGTGGTTTTAGCCGAGCGGTCTTAGGCGCTGCAGTCCTAGACCGTGTGGCTGATCCCGGCGGAGGTTCGAGGCCTTCGGGCATGGGTGTGTGTGTGTTTGAACATTTGAAACATTTTTCCACGAAATCACTAACCGTCTTGTCTCACTGAGGGATAAATGTATTAACAGTTACGGCAATTACATTTGATATGTCATATCGTTTACTTAGCTTTTTTCCCTCTGTTTTGTTTTCATTCGACTGCCGAATTTAGAAAATGGTGTTTTTATATTCATTAAATTCATATACGACTATAGTTTTGGGAAACTCATCAGTCACGCGAAACGTATTCATTGTGCAAAATCAGTAGATTTGCGTGTGAGATTTACGTATGTAAATATATCAAACATTTAATAAACAAGTGATTACCTAATACATTGGATCGCCGATGAAAGTTTCCGTCAATAATCCATTTGAGTTTGATGGTTACAAAAAAATTCTTAGTTTCTATTCAAGAGCGAAGAATCAACTGGACTCTCTTCACATAAGGAAGAGTGAGAAAAGAAACTACCTGAATGCTCTCAGTGCAACCACGGAATTGAAATCTCTAGCCGAGAGTAAAGCTTTTTATTTTCAATTTCAAGTAAAAGTCTGCAATTTTTTTTAGCTGGCACATAACATGTAGCAATGTTCATCATGACTATGATCAGCAAGAAAACAGGAAGTAACTGTCAGTCAGGAGTTACATAAGTGGTATCAAAGTACTCAGATGTGGCTGTAAAATATAGGGGCTGATGCCGTCACAAAGCACGCAAGTGCCAAAGATGAACGCTCGATATCTGTGAAACGAGAAGCCTGCTTGACTGCGGCATCTCTGGTTTCTGTAGAGAAATCATTGTAGCAGGGGGTTTCGTTTCTGTAAGAGCTGTTAATTTGTTTTGCCAGTATAATGATAAATGTGATAATAGAGCAACAAATAGTCATGAATTTTCACGTGATGGTGAAGACTGCTTATCACGTACGCGAATCTTTGAGTGCTTCAAGCGTTTTCAAGATGGCTAAGAAGGCGTTGAAGATGACTCATGCCCAGGATGCTCTTCAAAATCCAAACACGGATAAAAATATCGAAAATTAGGTAATGTGATTCGATACGACAGCCGGTTGAGTATTCGATCGATTGCTGAAATTGCTGGAGTTGACAAAGAATGCGAGGAAAATTTTGTGTAACCTATTTAAGATGAGAAAAGTGTGTGCAACACTAATGCCGAAAATTCCCATGTTTGTATAAAAAAAGAAGATCGTCAAAATGTGACACTTTCAGTATCACTGAAACTGATACTAATTTTTTGGAAAGAGTGATAACGTGTGACGAATCTTGTTTTTCCAAGCACCGATAGCGAAAAAAGCCCGAATGAGCAAATCAATGTTCAAAGCGATGATAATTGTTTTGTTTTTCGTTATTCATGGAATTATCCCTCTTCACTGGGTTCCTGAAGGTCAAACTATTAATAAACATAAGTACCATGAGGCTCTTGGTCAACTCTGTGAGAAAATAAGAAAACAAATGACCCATATCGTGGAAGAACAAGTCATGGTTTGCGCATCAAGATAAGCATCGGCTCACACTGCGTTGCCCTTTAAGAGGTTTGAAGTGAAGTACAGCTTCCCAGTCGCCGCGTTTACATAGGGCTCCCAAAACCGGATTTCATAAACCGATATTCCATTCCGCTTTTGGCTTGTCATGTAAACACTTCAAAATCGATTCTGGAAATCCGTTTCCAATTCCGCAATCGATTTCTGCTCCCATGTAAACGCGACCGGGTTTGAAACGTGCTTGGGCTGCCAGGTTGCATCCTGTTTTTGAAAACTTTCCGGTTAATATGGACTGAGTGGCTTTTTTTATAGCGAAGAATAAGTAAAATTTTAGACTGAAGATGTTTTCATCCCCTCTAATTGTCGAGAAATAGTGATTGTGTTGACTCAACCACACACTGTGTCAGCTGTTTTCCAGGCGCCCTATTTAACTGCGCTAGGAAATCCGTTTCAGACCTTAACATGTAAACACGATATCAAAATTCGATTTTCGTCTTATGGAAGATGTGTCGCATGTAAACGTAGTGACTATTAGACCACCCTCCACATTCGCCTGACCTAGCACCCCAAGATCAAATCTGCATTAAGAGGAACAAGATTTCAGTCTGTTGAAGTACTGCAAGAAAAACGGCACACGTTTTCAAGCAGCTCACAGAGGAATACATTCAACACTGTTCCCATAGATTGGAAATTTGTAGGGATAGAGCAGTGGAGTATATGTAGAATGACAATAACTAGATTTGAATATTATTGAAATAAAATGTTTTAAGCAATAGTCCCGTTATTTTATAGCCACGCTTCGTATGTCCTGCTTTTATTTTCTGTCTGCTTCAGCATCTGTTACTTCTCCTCCCATCCTTCCTCTCTGTCCCTCTCCCTCTCTCCGTCGCTCTCTCTCGTCTGTCTTCTGTGGATGTGTGTGTGTGTGTGTGTGTGTGTGTGTGTGTGTGTGTGTGAGAGAGAGAGAGAGACCAGCAGAGTCTTTTATCTTTTAGTTTGTATGTGTTTTGGGCTTAAGTATCGCTTTATTCACAAAGGCTAGCCTTTAATAACACTACATGAAATAACATATTCTTACCTTGTGATATCTCCGACTTCTCTTGACATTTGCTCACCATTTCTTTCCTGAACGCGAAAGCTGCCTGAAACAAAAAAGATATTCTAGGAATGCGCATGTCATCAGGTGCTATTTCATTGGTAATACTTTACGAGCAATGTACATCAGTACACGTTGCGAGATGACTACACGTAAGGGTTGTCTTTCGTGGTAGTTCCTCAAGCCAATATAAGGACTGTGAGAAAGATAATTTAAGGTGGAAATTGTTTTCGAATATGATAAAACGGTTCCCCTTGTGAGTGCACAGTGGCATACAATTGGTCGCCATACCTTGAATTTGTCAGTCTGTAATGAATATATCATAATGCTCTAAGGGCAGCCTCTGAAACTACAGTATTAACCGAAAGGTCGTGGATGACAGGTTGGCTTCTTGCCACTGCTTACATACTGGATAAAATAACGGTAATATCGGGCTAATACCTCCGGTATAACGAGTCACAATAATTGCACCAACTGCCTTTCCAACGAGGGCGGAGGACTGGATAGAGCTTCTGTGTAGCTTCTTACTCTTCAGGTGGGGAAACCGGCTCTAAAGATGGAGGAATCACATTTGATTAACGGACAAAAAGGTTGCGTAAACTACTGGAAATCACTGCATTACGAGGTGCATTCAAGTTCTAAGGCCTCCGATTTTTTTTATCCGGACTGGAAAGAGATAGAAACATGCGCATTGTTTTAAAATGAGGCCATGTTCATTGTCAATACGTCCCAGAGATGGCAGCATTGTACGGCAGATGGAATTTTACCGCCAGCGGCGAGAATGAGAACTGTTTTAAATACTTAAAATGGCGATGTTTTCCTTACTTGAACAGCGTGCAATCATTCGTTTTCTGAATTTGCGTGGTGTGAAACCAATTGAAATTCATCGACAGTTGAAGGAGACATATGGTGATGGAGTTATGGATGTGTCGAAAGTGCGTTCGTGGATGTGACAGTTTAATGATGGCAGAACATCGTATGACAACAAACCGAAACAACCTCGGGCTCGCACAAGCCGATCTGACGACATGATCGAGAAAGTGGAGAGAATTGTTTTGGAGGATCGCCGAATTACTGTTGAACAGATCGCCTCCAGAGTTGGCATTTCTGTGGGTTCTGTGCACACAATCCTGCACGACGACCTGAAAATGCGAAAATTGTCATCCAGGTGGGTGCCACGAATGCTGACGGACGACCACATGGCTGCCCGTGTGGCATGTTGCCAAGCAATGTTGACGCGCAACGACAGCATGAATGGGACTTTCTTTTCGTCGGTTGTGACAATGGATGAGACGTGGATGCCATTTTTCAATCCAGAAACAAAGCACCAGTCAGCTCAATGGAAGCACACAGATTCACCGCCACCAAAAAAATTTCGGGTAACCGCCAGTGCTGAAAAAATGGTGTCCATGTTCTGGGACAGCGAGGGCGTAATCCTTACCCATTGCGTTCCAAAGGGCACTACGGTAACAGGTGCATCCGACGAAAATGTTTTGAAGAACAAATTCCTTCCTGCACTGCAACAAAAACGGGAAGGGCTGCGCGTGTGCTGTTTCACCAAGACAACGCACCCGCACATCGAGCTAACGTTACGCAACAGTTTCTTCGTGATAACAACTTTGAAGTGATTCATCATGCTCCCTACTCACCTGATCTGGCTCCTAGTGACTTTTGGCTTTTTCCAACAATGAAAGACACTCTCCGTGGCCGCACATTCACCAGCCGTGCTGCTATTGCCGCAGCGATTTTCCAGTGGTCAAAACAGACTCCTAAAGAAGCCTTCGCCGCTGCCATGGAATCATGGCGTCAGCGTTGTGAAAAATGTGTACGTCTGCAGGACGATTACGTCGAGAAGTAATGCAAGTTTGATCGATTTCGGGTGAGTAGTTAATTAGAAACAAAATCGGAGGCCTTAGAACTTGAATGCACCTCGTAAAGACTTGTAATGTGTATCCACAGAAAATATGGGATATAGACATACTGTAAATGTGTTACGAAGATACTCCATCTTAAAACGACTACGGATTAGTTCGCCATTCTGATCTTCAGGAGAGGACTTTCTTCGATTTGATGACCACGAGAAAAAGAAAGATAAGCAATGAAAGCCTAACGAGCCGGAGCGTGGAACGCCGTAAGTCTGAATGTGATAGGGATACTATAAAATGCGAAGCCTGAAATGCAGAGACTGTATGCAGACGTAGTAGCGCGCAGTGAAGTAATATGGCAAGAAGACAATCACTGATTAGGAGAATACAAGGTAATATGAGTAAACGCCAGGTAATGATAGTCACTAAAGAGGAAGAATAATTCGAAGAGACCAGGAGACACAGGATTACTCCAGTTTCATTACGTCATGGTAAGACAGAGATTTAGAGATAAGATGTTCAGTAACAGATATAGACTCTGATAACAACATAGAATTGATTACGAATAGGTTAAAGTTTACGAGGAAGAATTAAAGTATAAGAAAGTGGTATAATAATGTGTTCTGGAATAGTATGTTCAGTGTTCCCTAGCCATGTAGATAGTAAATATAAGAATAACTGGTACGATTGATTCCGTAATTAATATCGATAACAAGAGTACTTACGAGTGTTGAACAGAGAAATTTATATATAACAAAGATGAAGAGAGAAAACAGTGGTAACATAATAAACAATTCAGCTGGGCGAAAGCAGGAAACATAATAATGTTTAGGGAACGAAACGAATGCAAACATATTATAAAAATGTATGCATGTGTGGCTATGTGTACATTCCACATATCCTCCTAAACCGACAAGCCGACTTCAACCCTACTTGGTACACATATCAGTAACTGTCAGACAACAATCACCGTTGCACTAAGAATCACCTCCCTATCATAGTTCAGGAGATATGACGTTAAACAATGAAATGCGTAAAAGTCTGCCACATCATGTATGACGTTTAAATTTATTACTTCTGTGATGCTAACTCTATTCGCAATAAATTTCACATACAGTATCTACATACGCCATTAAATGCACCTAGAAAATTATATTCCCGTACCAAACGTAGTTTGACGTCATAGACAATGAGATGCGTGAAAAATTGTCGTAATGTGCATTACGTTTAAATTTATTACTTCTTTGATGCTAACTCTACTCGCAACACATTTTGCACACAGTGTCCACATATGGCGATGAATTTACCTACATGATTATGCCATGGTAACACACACAGTTCAAGAGAAATGATGCCATGAACTGAGATGCATGAAAAAATGCAGCATCATGGATGAATTCTTAATACATTTGTTCCTTGTTACTAAGACAAGCCTTCAGTCAAGTCATGTTAAGGAAATCCATGGCACTTTTAGAGTGCTTTTGTCAGCTTTCAACTGCGAAGCGCAAATGGCTTAGTCAGAAACAATAGCCATGTACAGAGCTTCGAACAGGCACTGCCATAGAGATATTCACGAAAACGCGCTGTAGACACGCGAATCAGCTGCGCCGGGCATACAGAAACTGTCCGTTTGTAACAGAAAATTGGCAAAATAAATGTTCGGACAATACCGGGTTTATTAGCTAGTAAAACGTACATCAGTTAGAAATGAAATCAATATCAAGTTCATTGGATTTGAAGAGAAATGGGTACACGAAATAAGTGAAAAACTTGTGGTGCATGTCGGTTGAAATGCTCAAAAAAAAAAAAAAAAAAAAAGAAGAAAGTACATACGCTGGAGAGAAAGTTGGGTAACTGGGTAACGTACATTATTTGTGAGGACTAAAATTTAACAATAGGAATGGTTGGGCCGAAAATAAGTGCTCGGGGCACAAGGTAGGCAAGAGGGATTCAAGACCGAAAACCTAACCCCCTTAAGCAAGGGATGCAGTATTTCAAATTCAAATGGCTCTGAGCACTATGGGACTTAACATCTGAGGTCATCAGTCCCCTATAACTTAGAACTACTTAAACCAAAGGACATCAAACACATCCATGCCCGAGGCAGGATTCGAACCTGCGACTATAGCAGTCGCGCGGTTCTGGACGGAAGCGCCTAGAACCGCTCGGCCACAGCGGCCGGCGATGCAGTCTTTGTTCTGTTCGACATGTATATCGAAGATTTAATAAAGATTTAACAAGAAAAAAAGTTTTAGGAGTGTGACTAACGTTCACGACGAAGGGATATCAATTATGTGTTTCTCTACTGACATCGCTAGCTAAATGAGCTTTTGAAAGGAATTAACAGTCTACTGAGCGTGAAAATAAAGCGTGAACCAATGAAAGACGTAAGTTTTGAGGCCTACAAAAAATTAGTCTACCGACTAGCTTAGTATCAGAACTGGGGACCGTGAGATACAGACGAAACAAGGATGACATGAGATACAGACTATCAAAGAAAAGTCAATATTCCTCGCCAGATAAATAAAACGTGCTCCTACATATCAGAAATAAACGTATAGGAATTTTCATATGGAGCACAGCGTTGTACAGAACACAATCATATGCTGTGGGGAAAATCCGAAAAGAAGAGAATGGAATAGTTCGAGAGATAGCGTTAGAGAAGGAGCTGAAAATTAACGCTATTGAATAAGAAATGAGAAAGTTCCCTTCAACATAGGTGGCGATACAATAACCAAAAAATTAGTGACAGATTGTTAGGGTTTACGTCACGTCGACGACAAGATCATCAGAGACTGAGCACGTGGTGACATGGGGAATAAACAATGAAGGAAATCGGTAGTGGCCATTCAAGGGAAACATCCTGGCATTCGCCTTAACCGACCTTGGGACATCACAGAAAATATAAATGAGTCTTTATTGATGGAGATTTGAGCTACCCATCTTCCACAATAAAGAACACAGATCAGCAAAAGCCCGAAAGGACAGGGGAGGTGCTAAAACATCAGAGAAAAACTGATATGAACTGGAGGTAAAGGTAGTGGTGAACGAGGAAGGCGAATGAGGAAATTGCACCTACACATGCAACAAATAATTGTGGTTATTTGTGTAAGTGCTACTCAGTGATGAAGTGGCTGGAACAGGAAAGTAAATTTAGACGAGCCGCATAGAAGAAGTTAAAATACTGATGAACAAACATATCTGAACAAGGTGGTCAGAAATAATCTGAACAGTTTTTAAAGGTTTTTGCGCGGTGGGTCGTGCTCAGAAATTATTGTTACGAAAAAAAAATTCGGTAAGTTGCGCCGTTTCCGAGGTAAATAGCATTCAAGTAAGCCAGTCAAGCTATTGAGCGTTTGAATTCAAGCAGTCAGCCATAGAAGTTGTCAAACGTGTGCGTTCCTAAAACCGAATAAGAGAACGATACAGACATTGGACACGGGACGGTAGTAAGGATCGGATCCAAGTAAAAAAATGAACAGTCCCGTGCACTATCATCTACTCTTTGAGAATGACACACTAATTTTACGGTGTGGTCGAACGGTTCTAGGCGCTTCAGTCTGGAACCGCGAGACCGCTGCGGACGCAGGTTCGAATCCTGCGTCGGGCATGGATGTGTGTGATGTCCTTAGGTTAGTTAGGTTTAAGTAGGTCTCAGTTCTAGGGGACTGATGACCTCAGATGTTAAGTCCCATAGTGCTCAGAGCAATTTGAACCACTAATTATATTTGGATTTCAACATCTCATCGAAGAAAAAAAAACGATTAGAGATGGACAGGTAGTATAGGGCAAGAGCGGCGAAGGAAATCATCCCAATATCTCGAATGAGTGATAGAGGGACACCATGGAAAAACCTTAATATCGGCAGACAGATGGGGATATAATTCTGCTCACCGAGAAAGCGAATCTAGTTTCTTGTCCAGCCCATCACCTAGTTCAGTATGATGCTTCATTAAGAAAGCCAAATTACATTGGCTATCACATAACACTAAAAGTGGAACAAGACGATCAACTGCGATAAGAACCAAGTACTAGTTCTATGCAGTTAGCAAGCCTGAGTTAAGTATCTGAAGTATGTATCTAAGCCCACGTGTATAATAATATCCATGAATATTTCTTATCAATTTGTGTTTCTCATAACAAAGGACTGAGTCGCATACATTGGTAGGTTCCAGTGTATAGCGCCACAGAATAATTACCCCGTATTCCGGAATCATGAAACATTGAACATGGCTGAAGCAGTAACTGGTTGATGTAATGTGCAAACAGGAGACAAGGAAAAAAAGCATTCCCGCACATTTCATTTGATAGTCGCTTTTAGTTCCAGGTGCTGTGACTGTTCGATTTGATTCTAATGTATTTAACTAACAGTATATCCCGAAAGCATACTAGTTTTAGAACGTACAGTTCCTGACTATAGAACTAATTTATGTATATTCCGCTTATAGGATATACACTACTGGCCATTAAAATTGCTACACCAAGAAGAAATGCAGATGATAAACGGATATTCATTGGACATATATATTATACTAGAACTGACATGTGATTACATTTTCACACAATGTTGGTGCATAGATCCTCAGAAATCAGTACCCAGAATAACCACCTATGGACGTAATAACGGCCTTGATACGCCTGGGCATTGAGTCAAACAGAGCTTAGATGATGTGTACAGTTACAGCTGCCCATGCAGCTTCAACACGATACCACAGTTCATCAAGAGTAGTGACTGGCGTATTGTGACGAGCCAGTTCCTCGCCCACCATTAACCAGACGTTTTCAATTGGTGAGAAAACGGAGAATGTGCTGGCCAGGGCAGCAGTCGAACATTTTCTGTATCCAGAAAGGCCCGTACAGGACCTGCAACATGCGGTCGTGCATTATCCTGCTGAAATGTTTGAGTTTCGCAGGGATGGAATGAAGGGTAGAGCCACAGGTCGTAACACATCTGAAATGTAACGTCCACTGTTCAAAGTGCCGTCAATGCCAACAAGAGGTTACCGAGTGGTGTAACGAATGGCACGCCATACCATCACGCCGGGTGATACGCCAGTATGGCGATGACGAATACACGCTTACAATGTGCGTTCACCGCGATGTCGCCAAACACGGATGCGACCATCATGATGCTGTAAACAGAACCTAGATTCATCCGAAAAAATGACGTTTAGCAATTCGTGCACCCAGGTTCGTCGATGAGTACACCATCGCAGGCGCTCTTGTCAGCGATGCAGCGTCAAGGGTAACCGCAGCCATGGTCTCCTAGCTGATAGTCCATGCTGCTGCAAACGTCGTCGAACTGTTCGTGCAGATGGTTGTTGTCTTGCAAACGTCCACATCTGTTGACTCAGGGATCGAGACGTGGCTGCTCGATCCGTTACAGCTATGCGGATAAGATGCCTGTCATCTCGACTGCTAGTGATACGAGGCCGTTGGGATCTAGCACGGCGTTCCGTATTACCCTCCTGAACCCACCGATTCCATATTCTGCTAACAGTCATTGGATCTCGACCAGTGCGAGCAGCAATGTCGCGATACGATAAACCGGAAGCGCGATAGGATACAATCCGACCTTTATCAAAGTCGGAAACGTAATGGTACGCATTTCTCCTCCTTACACGAGGCATCACAATAACGTTTCACCAGGCAACGCCGGTCAACTGCTGTTTGTGTTTGAGAAATCGGTTGGAAACATTCCTCATGTCAGCACGTTATAGGTGTCGCCACCGGCGCCAACCTTGTGCGAATGCTCTGAAAAGCTAATCATTTGCATATCACAGCATCTTCTTCCTGTCGGTTAAATTTCGCGTCTGTAGCACGTCATCTTCGTGGTGTAGTAATTTTAATGGCCAGTAGTGTATAAAATACTCAGTTTGAAGGAATCGCGCTAATTTGTACACACAATGATTTAGGAAATTGTGGTAACTTCAGTAAAGGCCTTCATTCTCTTTGGATTTAGTCTACTGTTTCCGTGTCTGCACCATCGATCGACGTACATGAGGTTATTCCAGTGCAGTCGTTTCGAATCCTGTTGGTGAACGAATTGTACATTTGTGTGACGTGAAGGAATGTGGGCGCACACAACCCTCTTAACATTAGAATATGCGCGCGTATACTGGTTTTGATTGCAGTCAATTCCGCAGCGCTTCTGGACTGAATCTACGCGAGCGGTCCAATGGACAGCGGCCTCCTTTCTGCTGCTGATGTAGGGTAGACAGCCGCGCTGGCACAGAGGTCGCCCTCTACCCTAAACTCCATGTACGACATTAGCCCAAACATCGCACAACTTCATATATGTATTTGTCACCCGCAACTGCACTCCAAGGCGTAGAGATCTGAGTCCAAGTCATAACACTTAACAGTATTGTGAACCACCTAATTTTGGTGGCCAGTTTATGTGAGTATATGTATTTTTTCGTTTTCCAAAATAAGAAATATTAGAGTTCTCTGTCCCATTGAGTTTGGCGTGGATGAAAACGCAGAGCACGACTTCGCATTGAAATGATGTTAGTCGTGATGTCGTTTAAGGTACTGTTCCAGTATTTGCCTTCAGTGATAAGCAAAAGCCTTTTCCACTATGGCCGGATGGTACAATGAGCCTCACTCTTCCCGAATACGGATTAATGTATTGAACACTGTGTAGCCGACGCTGTTGCATGCGATGCCTGCTTGTGTGTGTGTGTGTGTGTGTGTGTGTGTGTGTGTGTGTGTGTGTGTATCTGTCTCTCTCTGTGTGAAATAAGACGAAAATAGGTGAACTCTAACGAAATGCTACTCACGTAATGTATCATTAGATGCAATAGCAAAGGGGAATGGTATTACTCGTATTTGCAGAGATGATTCGACCATGTCGCCAGAATCATGCATTTCCAATCAGGCAATACTACGTACGTCGAATGACATGTAATAAGCACTGAAAAAATTCACAAACGATACGTTTTGTATATGGCAGAAGCCGCATGTTCAGGAGATAGGTAATAAACTCTGATTCGGTAAAGTCTAGACACGGTTACAAGAGGCTGACCAAGAAATTTTTCATATTTTTATTCACATTTTCATCTCCATCGGCTGAGGCGCAGTAATGTACATGTGGAATATGACACACGCAATTACTCATGACCACCGAGAATGCTTCCGTGCGTTAAGAGTAACATTGTTCGCATGTGATTCCTCGGGCTCTTCAAGAGCATACCCTGAACAGTCATCAAATGTTGCAAAATTGCTATGAATTTAAAGAAAGTTTTAATAACCCGATAGTTGTGTAACTTTGTACAACCTCTTCTAAAGATAATATTTACGACAATACGATTTCCAGGTTTGGCCTGAAGTAACTCACGGTGCACAAAAAAATTACCTAAAACACAGAATTTATCACTCTCCTTGATAACTTTACGACAAGTTAATGTGATTTTGTAGAGAAATGAAGAATGTTAACGATATATTTGATCCTCAATTAAGTGCTGTGTCCTATAGCTAGTGCGCCGACTGTAATACTTAAATCTTGATAACCTGACATTGTGGCGGTAGTAACTGCGCCAGACACTTGTTGTCTCATATACGCGTTGCCGACCGCAGCGCCGTGTTCCTTCTGTTTATATATCTATGTATTTGAATACAAATGCCTATAACCAGTTTCTTTGCCCCTTGAGTGTAAATTCGGAGATAACCTTTTCATTTCCATAATGAGGTTTTCACTCTGCAGCGGGGTGTGCGCTGATATGAAACTTCCTGGCAGATTAAAACTGTGTGCCGGACCGAGACCCGAACTGAGGACCTTTGCCTTTCGCGGGCAAGTGCTCTACCAACTGAGCTACCCAAGCAAGACTCACGCTCCGTCCTCACAGCTTTACTTCTGCCAGTACCTCGTCTCCTACCTTCCAAACTTTATAGAAGGTTCGCAGGAGAGCTTCTGTAAAGTTTGGAAGGTAGGAGACGAGGTACTGGCAGAAGTAAAGCTGTGAGGACGGGGCGTGATTCGTTATTGGGTAGCTCAGTTGGTGGTGCACTTGCCCGCGAAAGGCAAAGGTCCCGAGTTCGAGTCTCGGTCCGGCACACAGTTTTAATCTGCCAGGAAGTTTCATCCTTTTCATTTGTTTTGTTGTCCAAGTGGATATGAGAATATGTAAAAAAATGAATCACTGAAACTGTGAGTCAGAGTCGGAATCAAACTGCGTAATCTTGATAAGGGAGAAAAATTATAATGGTAAAGCCAGCGGTTTTCGGTATTTCAGAAATATGAAACGTACCTCTGTTCTTCAGACGTTTAATAATGGGGTCAACACACTTTTATCTGATTTTTGGGGTTGGATTCTTTCTTAATTTGAAGTAAATTGATTTCGGAGTGGGGATTAGTCCAAAGGAGGACACTATTACGTTAAATGAATCGCAATATGAAACTGATTGACTACTGTGTTGAGACAAGAGATACTTTGCGTCTTTTGGTACTTGTAAAGGAATTTCCTTGGTCGGCCTCTGTGACAAGAGGTCACGTAAAGTAGACCTCACTTTTTACTGTGACTGAGGCTTTCTTTCAGAGGGTACAATTTCAAGATGGTGTACTGTATAGTCGTTATCATGAACTTTCACAGCGCAAAAGTGATGGTCTGGATTGAGCATTCGAAACTATCAAACACCGTACGTTTTTCTCAACTGTTTATTAATAGGTGAAAAATAGGGTGTAATACGTGGGGCAAACAAGAAGAGGAATAGTTCCGGATGGTGAAATTGGATTGCTACAGCATAATGCTACAGGCAGACGTCAATCACATGACAGAAGAGAAAGCATAGCCGCAGGCGGCAGGAGCTGCAAATTTTACAAAGCCTGGCGTGGAACTGACGCGTGGCATAGCGGGCGGAGCGCAGTGTTTAGGCATCGCTCGGCGTGATCTTCAGACTCGCAGTGACGACACTTCGCATTTGCCACAGACAATGAAGGACCAGTTCGAATTATTTCGTTTGATGCCTACTTGTGTTACAAGAATTATTAGCATGGAAATGAATGATGATTTAGTATTTGTGTAGGAAGTTGATGCGGTACGTTTCAGTGTGGGTGCATGTCAAACTAACACCCAAGAACAAAGATAGGGAGCAGAAATAGAACGTAGTGATGTTTTTACTGAAAATGTGCAGCAGTTATCTCCAACTGCGTAGGTAAAATTCGAGCACAATTCGTTGGTGGGTGTCTCTTTGGTGGACGTGTTCAATGTAGAGAACAGTCGATCGATTGAACAACTTTAACCATTCTAATTTGGTTTACACTAATCAGGGTGATGTAAATGAACAGAATGCAATGGAAGCTGATGTAAAATCTGTAGTGTTTCTTATAAGGCAAATTAAACAGGAATTTGTGAATGAGTAAAATAAAACAGAAAACGAGCAAGAAATACTTGCAACTTCAGTGTTTACAATGAACCAAATTGTTTATGATAAGAAAAATGTCAGTCTACAAACTGAATAACAGCCTAACAATAGTAATATTTTGGCTTGTGAATTCAGTAATAAAACCTACCTACACTCTGGTAACGTAAGTAATTTGGCGCGTGAGCTGAAAAATCAGTCATTCAGCATCAGCATTTAGGCTGGTGAAATCAAAATTTGTAACAAGTTTTTTGGCATGGCCATCATCCGCTACATGTACATAAATATGCATATTATAAATTCAAACGACTTCTCTAACTGCTACCTATATTTGTGTGCCAGAAGCATTTCGCATTGTACAATGCGGCATTTTGAGAGGATGTACTCTGGAATAATACAGTTTTATTTTTGTTCGTAAATACGGTTTTTTCAGATCAGATAACAGTTCACATCAAAATTTTTACGTTAATAAATTATTATTTGCAGGTTTTCGTTTTTATGGTCGAAATATGCATTTAGTATCACAGTGGCATTTCACTTATAAAACATCGACATGTTGTCACATTACGATATTTTTGCTTTCAAGTTTACAGACTTTAAGATGATTGATGTGGTTTGGAACAATACTGGTCTGACACTAACTGCAAAGTTTTCTTACGATAATTGTGCGTGATTTCTGTCGATATTGTACGTTCACTTGATGCCTCTTTTCTTATTTTTTTTCGTAATATTGCCCAACAAACGAAGCAAATATTGCCAAACAAACGACTGTTCATTTCTGTTTTCTCTCTCTCTCTCTCTCTCTCTCTCTCTCTCTCTCTCTCTCTCTCTCCACCCATCCATACATCTATCTATCTATCTATCTGTCTATCCCTATCTCTCTCTCTGTCTCTGCGTAAAAGGTCAGAATTAAAGCCTTAAACTGACTGCTACAGAGAGTGTGCTGTTAGTGAGATCTGTTCTTATTTTGGTTCCTTTATTTTTGAAACTGCGTACTGGAATGAGAGTAGTAGCAAATACGCGCACACCAAGTGCTAATGCAGAGGAGATGTTCTACAACAAGCACTTCCCTTCTTTTAAAAGTTACTGTCAGACCTGACAAAATTAACTCACTTCAACAGTGTAATGCAGTTAAATCAGTTACATACATCTATGCACTCTCTTGACATGTGTGGTGCAACTGCGTTTTTGCAACTTTTCTCAGCTGAGGATCATTACGCTTCTAGGTAGGCCGTGCATCTGAAGAGCTCACTATGGTGAGTACTTTCTACTTTCGGAGGAAAGCAGAAGAAAACCATGCCGCTAATGGTAATTATTTTGACGACCTATAAAATTATTTTAACTCTTTCTCTATTTACTTTGAGAACATTCACCGAAGTTTTCAGACGCACCTTTTATTAACAAATCCTCAGTGGTGGATAGTTGCTATTTCATCAACTTGAGGTCGAATGCAACGCCGCGTAGAAACTTTCTTGAATGCAAAACTCCAGATGTGATCACAAAAGTTTGTACCGAGCTAATGAGCTAGCCATAACATGAGAACCCTACCGGCCACCACATGGGTCTGAGACTCAGAACGGGCACACACATTAAGTTTAGCTTCGATGCTACAGCAAAAATTGACTCTAAGGTCCTTTCTTTATTCGCAGAGCAAATTAGGCTTTTGAAATGCGAAAATATTTTTTCAAACACAATTTGCACTGAGGTGACAGGCGTTATAGGGTAGCGATATGCACATATACTGATGGCGGTAGCATCGCGTACACAAGGTGTAAAAGGACAGTACATTGGTGGAGCTGTCATTTGAACTCAGGTAAATGTAAATGTCGTGTGACTAGGGCCTCCCGTCGGGTAGACCGTTCGCCGGGTGCAAGTCTTTCGATTTGACTCCACTTCGGTGACTTTCACGTCGATGGGGATGAAATGCTGATGCTTAGGACAACAAAACTCAGTCCCTGAGCAGAGAAAATCTCCAACCCAGCCGGGAATCGAACCCTGATTAGGATTCACATTCTGTCGCTTTGACCACTGAGCTACCGGGGTGGGACTGAACACGGGTGATTCATGTGACAAAATTGCCGACGTGATCACGGCCGCACGACGGAAGTTATGAGACCTCGAACACGGAATGGTAGTTGGAGCTAGATGCATGGGATATTCCATTTCAGAAACCGTTAGGCAATTGAATATTCCGAGATCCACAGCGTCAAGATTGTGCCGAGAATACCGAATTTCAGTCTTACCTCTCACCACAGCAACGCAGTGGCCGATGGTCTTCACTTAACGACCGAGGGGCAGTGGCGTTTCCATAGAGTTCTCAGTGCTAGCAGAGAAGTAACACAGCGTTAAATGACCGCAGAAATCAATGTGGTACGTACGACGAACGTAAACGTTAGGACAGTGCGGCGAAATTTGGCATTAATGGGCTATGGCAGAAGATGACGGACGCAATTGCCTTTCCTAACTGCAGGACATCGCTTGCATAGCCTCTCCTGGGCTCGTGGCCACATCGGTTGGACCCTAGACGACTGGAAAACCGTGACCTGATCAGATGAGTTCCGATTTCAGCCGTTAAGAGCTGATGATAGTGTTCGAGTGTGGCGCAGCACCCAGGAAGACATAGTCCCAAGTCGTCAACAAAACATTGTACAAGCTCCTTGTGGGCTGTCTTCATATGAAATGGACTGGATTAAGTGGTTCAACTGAATCGACCATTGCCTGGAAACAATTATGTTTGGCTACTTGGATACCAATTGCATACGTTGGTAGACTTCATGTTGCCAAACAACGATCGAATTTTTATGAGTGACAATGCGCTATGATATCGGGCCACAATTGTTCGCGACTGGTTTAAAGAACTTTCTGGAAATTTGACCGAATGATTGGGCCAACCAGATCGACTGATATGAATCTCATCGAAAATTTATGGGACATAATCAATAGGTCAATTCATGCACAAAAGACTGCACCAACATTATTCTCGCAATTATGGACGGCTACAGAGACAACATGGCTCAATATCTCCGCAGAGGGCTCCAACAATTTGTGGAGTCCTTGCCAAGTCGAGTTGCACCAGCTACACTGTGCAAGAGAAGATTTTTTTTTTTTTGTCATCAGTCTACTGACTGGTTTGATGCGGCCCGCCACGAATTCCTTTCCTGTGCTAACCTCTTCATCTCAGAGTAGCACTTGCAACCTACGTCCTCAATTATTTGCTTGGCGTATTCCAATCTCTGTCTTCCTCTACAGTTTTTGCCCTCTACAGCTGCCTCTAGTACTATGGAAGTCATTCCCTCATGTCTTAGCAGATGTCCTATCATCCTGTCCCTTCTCCTAATCAGTGTTTTCCACATATTCCTTTCCGCTCCGATTCTGCGTAGAACCTCCTCATTCCTTACCTTATCAGTCCACCTAATTTTCAACATTCGTCTATAGCACCACATCTCAAATGCTTCGATTCTCTTCTTTCCGGTTTTCCCACAGTCCATGTTTCACTACCATACAATGCTGTACTCCAGACGTACATCCTCAGAAATTTCTTCCTCAAATTAAGGCCGGTATTTGAAATTAGTAGACTTCTCTTGGTCAGAAACGCCTTTTTTGCCATAGCGAGTCTGCTTTTGATGTCCTCCTTGCTCCGTCCGTCATTGTTTATTTTACTGCCTAGGTAGCAGATTTCCTTAACTTCATTGACTTCGTGACCATCAATCCTGATGTTAAGTTTCTCGCTGTTCTCATTTCTACTACTTCTCATTACCTTCGTCTTTCTCCGATTTACTCTCAAACCATACTGTGTTCTCATTAGACTGTTCATTCCGTTCCGCAGATCATTTAATTCTTCTTCACTTTCACTCAGGATAGCAATGTCATCAGCGAATCGTATCATTGATCTCCTTTCACCTTGTATTTTAATTCCACTCCTAAACCTTTCTTTTATTTCCATCATTGCTTCCTCGATGTACAGATTGAAGAGTAGGGGCGAATGGCTACAGCCTTGTCTTACACCCTTCTTAATACGAGCACTTCTTTCTTGATCGTCCACTCTTATTACTCCCTCTTGGTTGTTGTACATATTGTATATGACCCGTCTCTCTCTATAGCTTACCCCTACTTTTTTTCAGAATCTCGAACAGCTTGCACCATTTTATATTGTCGAACGCTTTTCCCAGGTCGACAAATCCTATGAAAGTGTCTAGATTTTTCTTTAGCCTTGCTTCCATTATTAGCCGTAAGGGCAGAATTGCCTCTCTCGTCCCTTTACTTTTCCTAAAGCCAAACTGATCGTCACCTAGCGCATTCTCAATTTTCTTTTCCATTCTTTTGTATATTATTCTTGTAAGCAGCTTCGACGCATGAGCTGTTAAGCTGATTGTGCGATAATTCTCGTACTTGTCAGCTCTTGCCGTCTTCGGAATTGTGTGGATGATGCTTTTCCGAAAGTCAGATGGTATATCGCCAGACTCATATATTCTACACACCAACGTGAATAGTCGTTTTGTTGCCACTTCCCCCAATGATTTTAGAAATTCTGATGGAATGTTATCTATCCCTTCTGCCTTATTTGACCGTAAGTCCTCCAAAACTCTTTTAAATTCCGATTCTAATACTGGATCCCCTATCTCTTCTAAATCGACTCCTGGAGATACGACATGATATTAGGAGTTATCATACAACTTTCGTCACCTCAGTGTGTTGTAGCAGACATAAGAGCAGTGAAAAATGTGTAAGTAGCTACCATATGCGGCGAAGACTCGGCGACCACTGCGGCAAAGGCAGCAGCGACAACCACGGCGGCTACGGTGGCATGGCAGTGGCTGGCCATGTTGTGCGACTGTAGGCTGCGGAGTGACTGGACGCTGTGGACAGCGGACACACACAGTGGCAGCAGCTCGATTTTCCCCCGGCGCTTCCGGAGATGGCGATCGGTGGCTTTGTCCCCGGCAGGAAGCCATGTCGTTCCCAGCTACACGCAGCTAGTGGCTCGCTAACTGCCATAACTGCTCTGTTCATGTCCGGGCAAATTCGGGATCGCTGCCAGATAATGGCTTTGTTTTCAAAACGGTGAAGCATCAGCCTCGGCAACAATGCTACAGTTCCGTTGCTGCACTGTACTACGTTCTCTGCGACACTCACTGCCTCCACATTAAACCGCACCCTGTGTAATTTTGTCTCCGCTAATTTCTTTTATCTCAGTATTATCGGAACCATTGTGCACACAGTGACACACTTCCTGCTCCACGTGCAGTGGACGATTATAATCAGCTGTTGATTCTCGCTCAGATCGTTTCCGTAAAATCGGGAACCTGAAAGGGCACTGAATGTGCTAAATACGCAGCGATACTGGCAACTGACGATAAGCACGCTGTGTGAAATATTAGGCTGCACCGCTACATATTTTGTTTGATGTCTCTATTCCTGTGATACTTACAGCAGATTCTATTCCTCTCCCAGTGATGAATCGTAATCGACTCAAAGTACAGATGGAAATTCTCCATCTGCAGTGGAATGTGCGCTGATCAGAAACGTCTGCGTGTCGGACTGTGACTTGAACTCGGGACGTTTGCCTTTCGCGAGCAAGTGCTTTACCGACCGTGTTTCGAGTACTAGTTCCGACAGTTCCGCAGGAGCACGTCTGTTAAGTTTAGAAGGTAGAGGATGAAATGCTGGTAGAAGTAAATCGTGAATCATGCTTGGGTAGCCCAGTCGGTAAAACACTTTCCCGCGAAGGGTAAAGGTCCCGAGTTCGAGTCACATTTCGTCGCACAGTCTTAATCTACCAGAAAGTTTCGGCTCGGAAGACTGTTGATAGCTGATATGAGAACTGAACTTACTTTTTATGGTATTTAGAAATGTCGCGTCCTACTTCATAGACCTGTAGTTAGCGGGTCTGGCTTGTGTGTCGACGCCCCGGTTTCGACTTCCGGTAATGCCAGCGTTCGGAGGCATGGCAAATGAAACTCCCATTCACGAATTCAGATTCTCGTTTATTCATAAATGTCAGTCTTGGTCATTATATACTATACAAATCACAATTACCGGTTATGACTTACTGCCGTCATCAGCTCATTAAAAATGATCTAATACAACAGTGTGAACACCAAACAATCACTTGATATGTATCTACATGTACCGACTTCTCGGTATTGAAACTTGTATAGAACAGCTTTAATGGTCTGATGAAGGCTGTAGGCCAAAACCGGTCTTTGTGAATTGTACAATATATGTAATGAAGACGTATGTTTATGAATAAAGAGCCAAAAATGATAGTAGTCTCGTTTACAGACTGCCTTCAGTTGATAGATTTAAGTTTCCGTGTTTTCCCTATATCTCTTAATACGAATGCTTCAAATATTATTTGTATTAGAAAACGGCCTGTTTACTTTCAATTTATTCTCTTGTGATTTGAGTGAAATGACCGATTGTCGACTCGACGCTACCAAAAAACGCCCTTAATTCAAAGACCGAACTAGCTGGCGCAGTGGTTAGCACACTGGACTCGCGTTCGCGAGGACGACTGTTCGAGTCATTGTCCGGCCATCCTGACTTAGGTTTTCCGTGATATTCCTACATCGCTTAAGGCAAATGTCGGGACGTTTCCTTTGAATGGGTACGGCCCAATTCCTTCCCCGCCCTTCCTTAATCCGAGCTTGTACTACGTCTCCAATGACTTCGATGTCGAAAGAGACATTAAACACCAAGCATCCGTCCTAATTTGTTCAAAGAAAACGGAAAACATTTCAATGTATCCATAGAGTATCGGTGTAATCCAACCTTCGCTGGAAACAGAATGCGGTATCATGTTGGAATTTTAATGATGCAGCGAAAATAGTGAGGCCTTTTCTTTCGTGATGGAATCCTCGGAAGTCGTGAAGGAGATCAGACACATTCTGTGGTCTCGTCAATAAGGTATGGGTGCCAAAGTGTTCTTTCAAGGCTTTAGTAATAGTTACGTCACGCAGTGAACGCCATTTGACAGACCAGTACAACGTCGATAAAGAGTTGCCGGCTCACAACTGAATCGGTATGGTCCTTTGTCTCTGTGACCAAACGCACCAACGTCTGATATAGGGAGCTGGCAACAGCCTCGAGGATTGGGGCAGCTTACCTCCAAATAATGTATCGGAAGCTCCTAGCAGCTGGTTACCTCCGCCATTGGGTGTTTCACTCTCGTCAGTGAGAAATATCTAAATCACAGGCTGAAGGAATGAAGGAATATGGTCTGAGCAGATAAATGCCGGTTCAATTTGCGCTCTGTTTTATTCACCTGGAAGAATAGTGTTCTAGGTACAATAATAGGAATAACGTGTAATATTTCATCTGTTCAGACAGATTAACGTTGCTCGCGTTGCTTTGGGTGACTCTGAGGTCAGACTTACTCACAGAGGGGAATGGCTCAGAGAGGGAAATCGATTCAGCTCAATCTGGCAAGTCGCTTATGTGCAGCCTATGAAATTTTGGCTCAGCATCCTCCCCCCCCCCCCCTCCCTCCTTTTCGAGAAAACTACCCCTACAGTGCATGACAAGCAATATACTCAGAACTGACGGGATCGATGGCTGATAGAAAGATGAGCATTTTTCGTCAAAACATAAGGGAGTCCACAAACGCATTTTTTTTTCTGATGCTGAAAAATCGTCCCCCCTTCTTTCAGGATAGTTCCCTGTTGTACTTGCTACTGAGATTTTAGTAATTCTCCAATTATTTCAGGCAACGACGTTGCCAACCGAAACATTTGACGGTGACTTGACAGTATCAGAAGCCCGTGCAACATTTTGAATTATGCACAACCACTATCGTGACATATTGCAATTTTTTACTGAACAATGTAATTGCGGCAAAGACATGGTGCACAGACGATACTAGCCGAAAAATTACAGCTTAATGTATAATTCTGGAAGCCAAATGAATATACAATCATATCCAAAATATGTTACAACACGAGAACTTCGGTGTACGTGATATCATATACTGGACAGGTATAATACGGCGAAGGTTCAATAAGTAATGTAACTAATCCTTGTTCTGGGCTAGTTTCGTTGAAAAAATGCAGAAGATGTTGTGGGACATCGTGGAATATTCCTGCTTCGGGCCGTGTATTTTCATGACGTTTCGACATGTGGCGGCGCTATATGAGGCATTCAAAATGGCGCCTGTGGAGGAGATGCGTTCCAAGCAGAGGTATCACTGAATTTGTTTTGCTGGGAAACCAGAGCATCTCAGATAGGCGCTTTCAAAATATTTACGAAAACCTGGCAGTAGCCAGCCGGAGTGGCCGAGTGGTTCTAGGCGCTACAGTCTGGAGTCGCGCGACCGCTACGGTCGCAGGGTCGAATCCTGCGTCGGGCATGGATGTGTGTGGTGTCCTTAGGTTAGTGAGGTTCAAGTAATTCTAAGTTCTAGGGGACTGGTGACCTCAGATGTTAAGTCCCATAGTGCTCAGAGGCATTTGAACCAACCTGGCAGTAAACAAACGCACGTGTTTCGATGGGCAAGGCGTCTCATCATCACTACAAGGTCGCGCAATCCTGTGCGCCGGCCGATGTGACCGAGCGGTTCTAGGCGCTTCAGTCTGGAACCGCGCGACCGCTACGGTCGCAGGCTCGAATCCTACGTCGGGCATGGATGTGTGTGGTGTCCTTAGGTTAGTGAGGTTTAAGTAGTTCTAAGTTCTAGGGGACTGGTGACCTCAGATGTTAAGTCCCATAGTGCTCAGAGCCATTTGAACCAATCCTGCGCGATCTCAGTGGCACCATTTAAACCAATCCTGTGAGATCTCAGCGTGCCGCCGGCCGCACACTGCTGTGACCCCCGTAATGTTGGAATGTGCGGACGATGTCATTCGAGGGGATCGACGTTTCACAATCAAACACCTCGCTGGACGTCTCTGGTGGTAGTGCTGACGCTCTCGCCCGCCGGTTAGGGTACTCGAAGATTTGTGCCCGCTGGGTTCCTCGCTGCCTAACAGAGGACCGTGATGAACAACTGTTTGGCCCAATGAAAGATGCAACCTGTGGGAGGCAGTAGGTGGATGATGGGTACGTTATTGATGCAACAAAACGTTGACTCCGATGTCGACCAGAAGAGTGGTGTTGTGCTGACAATCATGCCCTCCCAGTAAGGTGTAGTAAGACCGTCGCATTGAACGGACATTATGTTGAAAAACATGGTTTTTTATCCAAAAGAGTGGGGAATAACTTGGTGTATTGGAATCCCGAATAAAACCAATGTGGTTTCAGAAAAAATGTGTTGCATTAATTATTGAATATCTCTCGTAATCAACAACACCACTCAAAAACATCACAGCAGAATCCATTGCAAGGAATCAGTATTGTGTTCAGAAAGTGGCGAAATACGTTTATAGTGGGCCTTTACCGATGCCGATCATAAAAATCTCTAACTCTATCTGCAATGAACATTTTCCTGTTATTCAATGATTTCTATCTGGTAAAAGCTTGAGAGATATTATTGCCGTACTCAGGAATGAGTCACACGGCTGTAATAGTAACTGTTAAGGGTCCATCGCAAATCTGAAATGTCCGATAAGTAATCATTTCTCGACTGTTAAAACTCTACAGCCCTGCAACCACTGTGGAATCCATTAATACATATTTCTATGCTGTTCCTCTGTACACTAGACCAATTTTGTTAAAACAAGCATCATTGAAACTTTTATAATATGTGCTTTACCTTGACTGTACAGCAGACTTTCAGTTACACAACCTGCACTTGTATTTAATTCAACTTGATTTCTTCGTCTTAATCGCAAATAACACTGACCCGGTAGGTCTCGTACCGGAAGGAAATGTTGATAGTGTTAATGGTCATCCGTACCATTGAATGACGGCGTTAATATTGGCATGTACATTGGCGATGTATGTATGGAGTAGCCTATGTGCCATCATCGTGTTTCATCCTCTCCCTTTCTGTCATTTTCATTATCGTTGCCAGCAAAACGAGCGGGAAGCTACACTACATATACTCTCTCCATAGTCATACATACCATAAATAGTTGCAATAGACAATGTCGATGAAACAAGGTGAGCGTATCAATATGTGCCACAAACACCAATGGATATAAGGCACATAAGTGACTGAGTTATAACTGATATGTAGAGGCCACGTTTATATTCGAAAGAGTGGTTCAAGAACACACCATTAAAAAAGGTTATTCTGACTACCATCTTTGTAAGAAGTCGGATATGTTCTGCGAAATTTCTTGAGAGTTTCCAACGGCACTTGAGGAAGTCGTACAATTGCTTACGCACTGTACTCTCGTTCGAGAGAAACCGGATTCGATTCCCAGTTCTGTGACAGAACTTTAGGTTTTCCGTAGCTCTTCCAAATTGCATAGGGCAGATTTTACGAAGACGTGTCTATTTTTTGTTACATAATTGTTTAATTCTAGATCCCACTCCATAGCTCATGACAAGCTACAGTTTTTCATTTCTTCTTCTTCCCCTCCAGTTTAATATTTCACACGCATAGTTAATATAGGGGTCATGCCGAACATTACGCAAACACAAGCGATAAAACATTAGTCACCCCTTAACCCCAAGTCCTGAATTATTTTAAAAACACAAAAAAATACTGTTGTACTTTTTCAAGTCTATATGGATCTACTTATAGTATATTAGAGGAAAACAGAAATTTGTCAAATTTGGTTTAAAAAATTAAAAATTGTCCAATGATTTGTACATCGGATCTGGGAGACAGTTGAGGATGCGAAATAAGAAGTCAACAGTTAAACATTTTACAGCCTTATTTATTGTGAAAATGTATATGGCAGTAGAATTTTTACATAATACAAGAATTAATACATAGTATCAGTAATTTCAAGAAATGTCATCAAATACAAAACAATAAGCAAGTTAAACATACACAGAAAAAAATTATTTGCATTTCGTATGAAAAGCCACAAAGTAATTTGCATCCTTTTTAGGCAAAGGTTAACACAATCTGAACATATTATTTTTGATCTCCCTTGATAGGGGGTGTTTTTAAACCTACGTCAACCGTTGCATTGATGTACCGTTGGGAGATAGTTTCACATTCAAGGTCATCGTCATGAAACGAAGTTTCTTCTACTGAAACGCCAGTGAATGTCTTCTGTGTGATCAACATATCCTTTTTGTTTGTCATTTTTCCAGGCACTGTCTTTGTACCTTGACAAATAGTAGCTGGAATGTTTCAAGATTATCTCCACTGTCTGACGTATCAACACCAGTATCACAAACACACCGTTCTAATAAGTCCAGAATCTCCTTGACTTGATCTGGATTTGTTATATCATACAACTGAATTCTAAAACACTGCCTCATACGTCACTGATGAAAATGTCGTAAAATACAGCACTAATTATAGGACAATCTCCTTAAAACAATTTATAAGCTCCTGTTCTATGTTATGAAACAAGAGGCTAATGAGACGTTACTTGAATGTATGCAACGAGAGAGTACGGGACTGATCCCAGTGGTTATCTCATAGCCTTCACTGCACCTTATGAGAGAGAACAAAAATTCTACTGAGTTGCCGGCCGGTGTGGCCGAGCGGTTCTAGGCGCTACAGTCTGGAACGCGCGACTGCTACGGTCGCAGGTTCGAATCCTGCCTCGGGCATGGATGTGTGTGATGTCCTTAGGTTAGTTAGGTTTAAGTAGTTCTAAGTTCTAGGGGACTGATGACCTCAGAAGTTAAGTGTCATAGTGCTCAGAGCCATTTTTTCTACTGAGTCCTAATACCCAGAATTTCGGACAACGACATTTGTCACAACAGCTTTAGTATATTATTAGTCTTATGCTCTTACCATTAACTCAGTCTTTACAGATGGCTCTATCTCGATTATAGCAGTGGGGAATGGCGCAATCTTCACTGTTTTTCGATGTAGTACATCAGTCAGGTGACAGAACTCAGCAAGATGCACGAATCTAAAACCGACCGATGTCCAGTAAAGAGACCAGTGGGACTCAAAGAGGAACGAAATTATTTACTGTTACAAAACCTATACAAAGTCGGAATCCAATATATTGGACACCTAGTCTGAAAGAGTTAAAACAGCGCACGGATCGCCTGGTATCAATGTAAATGTGGTGGAACGCTCGACTACTGATATAAGTGACGGCTGTGAAGTGGAGTGTATGTGAAAGGCACTTGTACGGGATCAGGGCAGTAAGGGGTGTCGACGTGGAAAGGTAACATTTTAAATAAACGATTTTGTATTCCACTTACTATAACTAACTGGAAAGACCTGCGAGACTTACCATGTGACCTGAAGAGAGCTTCCCTCGCGCCTAACGAAGAAAATGTTCAACAAAACTACCGCGTTTAAATGTGTCCATAGCTCTACTGCGTATTAAGTTTCCCGAATGGTTGGTACATCAGGGTAAAAAAAAATTACCACTTGCAGCCATGTAACACAGCATAAAACAGTGGTCCTGAAGAGATACTAACCGACAAGCGACTGGAGGCCAATGTCACGCCTTGTTAAAGACTTGTAAAATTCCTACATAGGTCCTGGACTTAGAGAAGCTATCAAAATAGGTTTTTCGGTCTTCAGAACCGAACAGCAGAGTGGCGTTCGCGGCTTAGTGAATTCTTTAACGAGCCATCAAGTGAACTGTAGTTGCAATCACTGCCCTAAGTAAGGGTGAAGTTACTAACTTTGTTTTACTACAATGTACCCACATTGTGCCGAGGTAGTTTTATTTCACCAACTACATCGTGTCTGCTACTTAGTCGATTATCAGAAATTTAGTAGAGCAATAATCTGAAAATACGACGAGTTTGTGGGCATCCCATTGGCACCAACACTGCCAACTGCCTCTAAAATCACTCATAGACTTCGTTTTACACGAAATGTGTGAATAAGGAAAGGGGCAAGGTTGCTGCTGGCCAACTAAATCAACCGATTTTAATTTCATAAGAAATTTCTGGAACTATTTGCAGAAGATGGGGAAGCGTAGCTGTAAACATCCACGCAATCTGGTAGCTCTACAAGATCTAATTGTCAATGAGAAGCTTAAGTTGGACATGGTACAAAAACGGTTCAAATGGCTCTGAACACTATGGGGCTTAACAGCTGAGGTCATCAGACCACTACAACGTAGAACTACTTAAACCTAACTAACCTAAGGGCATCACACACATCCATGCCCGAGGCAGGATTCGAACCTGCGACCGTAGCGGTCGCGCGGTTCTAGACTGGAGCGCCTAGAACCGCTCGGCCACAACGGCCGGCGACATGATGGTACAGCTGAAGAAGCTCCTAGGCTTCCTTCCTCGCCGAAATGAGGCCATTGTCAATTCTGGAGGTGGTGTTACAACGTATTAGTGTGGTTTTTCCAGTTAATGACTGGCTTATTGTCTAGTCTGCTTAATTTATTGATAAGGGTTTTAAATGCGCAATGATTTACAACCTAAAATACTGAAGTTTCCGTTAAATTGCTTCGGTCATTTTGCAGAGCACCAGTTGCTGCGGACTAAACACGAATAAGGTTCCTCTAACAAGCCCGCTCGTTACCGGTTCCTTGCTAATTATTCCGCAGGTGGTCCCGGTTGCACTTCGCAGCAAGCCTCTACTCAGCCGTCACATTGCAAGACGAAGCCGCAGCGCAGCACTCCTCGCTGTGCAATGGCGCTCCCTGCCCATAATAGTAGTGCGATTGCGGCTTAGTTTGTACTTCCTCATATCAAATGATTTAAAGCTTGGCACTCAAGTGTGAAGATCTCCCATTGCAAGCATATGGCGCCTCCGGTTCGCTCTCCACTAAGCCCATACGATGATCTCACATAGCACTCACATTATATACACTGTAGTCAGAAGCAATCTGAAAAGCTGATAAAATTGTTGTAGCGTAGGTTGCGCTGGAAAATAATTGTTAAGAAAAAACTCTATACGTTTTCCGATTCATGTAATGAAATCCAGATCGCTGCTGTAGCTGTTTAATGACGTATCTGCTGTGATGGATCAACTTCGGCTAGAATTCCATCTTCAGACCATCTGCGAAAGTTACGCACTTTTTACTTTGTTATAATTGTGGATCATAATTTTAAACATGGCTGAAGCAGCAATCATTAAAAATCTTCACGGTAAATGATAACAGCCAAACAGTTTCAGAATAAAGATTCATTGAAATCCTTGACCACGGTTTCGGTATATCCAGATATACCTTCATCAGAAGCAAAAATACACCTGAACAGGAAGACACGTTCATTAGCAACAAACTTAGCAACAAACTGAGCTAGAAGAAAAATTTTTTTCTTTTATTGTCATTTCCATTCCCCATCAGAGGGGGCTGTGAGCAACATAAGCGCTGCACTTCAGCCAAGAGACATAAATAGACAGGAAAACATTTAAAAATAATATAACGGAGATAACACGGCGGAATATAGAAACAGAACAGACGGAACAGAAGAAAATAAGACATACAAAGCGGTGACTGTAAATCGAAGATAAAAATCTAAAAAAGCATGTTGCACAAAAGAAACACACACACACACTACATTAAAAGGCACCAGGCAAAATACGGCCGGAACATAAAAGTCCGTAGAACAAGTAAAACAGTCACCTGACTGAGGGCGTAGCAAGGAACTGTCATGGACAATAAACACGTCGAGCACACAATTAAAACCCACGTCACTAGATGACACTGTAGAACGGCAGAGAAACACAACACTAACGTAGCACACTGATACCGAATAAAAACCTGGGATGGGGGGGAGGGGGGAGAAGGGGAATGGGAAGAAAGGGAAGGAGGCGAGGGAAAGAGGGATGAGGTGGGGGGCGCGCCGAAGGAGGGCTGGGAAGGGAAGGGACGGGAGAGGAAGAAGAAAAAAAAACACTTATAGCTTTAAGTAACCATGAAAATTACCAAAGTATTACAAGCACAAAAACATTTAGTCACTTACTAAAAACACACACTGCAGTAGACACGCATCAAACTATCGTGCCAAAGGCGTCGTCAGTAGTTAAAATTAAAATGTCACCTCCAACTGTACAGCATAATTATAAAGAGATGGTCGATGCGAACACGGCATACTATCAGGACTTAGCCTGTGAACTAGCGTGAAGAGGGTGTGGAAACACTAGGGCAGACAATTTCACCGAAAAAAAATGTTTCAAATGGCTCTGAGCACTATGGGACTTAACATCTGAGGTCATCAGTCCCCTAGAACTTAGAACTACTTAAACCTAACTAACCTAGGGACATCACACACATCCATGCCCGAGGCAGGACTCGGCCACACTGGCCGGCACAATTTCACCGAGGTAGGGCACTTGTGGTATGCGCGAGACACTCGCGCACCTTAAAACACCGGGATATATACTCATGCGCATCAAAGTTTTAAAGGTCGAGCTAATTTAAACCCTCTCTCTTAATAAATAAAACATAACAGAATCATTTACAACACTCGTATACAATAGAAAATATGAACACCAATTTGCCTGTGTCCTAGTGTCAAGCAGGTGAAGCTTGCGCAAAGGAACATATAGCATGAGAGAGGGCTCTAGTATTATGAGTGAGAATATCGCGGAAATTGAAGGCTAGGATGCGTACTAGCGAAAACGAACTAAATGTTGTAAATCGAAACCATCTGTAGTCATGAATAAAAGACATAACAGAATCATTTAAACCAAACATATACATCGAAAACCGCAAACAACACTCATCAAAAATACATAGTTTTTTTTCTTCTTTCTCAGTTTGTTGCTAAGTTTTTTGCTAACGAAGGATTTCAATAAATCTTTATTCTGCAACTGTTCGGCTATTATCGTTTACCGTGAAGAATTTTGGATCATATTTTCGGATATACATATTTGGTACTTACGTCCATGTATCATCTCTGGTCGCTGTCACTCTGTACTGTATTTCAGCGTGGCGTAGGTTTAGGACACTAACGTTATAAGCCGCTATGTGGTTTGCACTTGTTCACGATCCTCTCTTGTCATTTTTATAATCTGAGGTTATATCGTCCGGTTTGACGGACTGGCGGACGTGACAGTAGGCCAGAAACGCTACATGGTTACAGTTCCTATGGTGTGTTGATATCATTTCGGGCTGTGTGTCTGGTATTTGTAATCGATGTGTCAATGGGTAGTCGTCCCTGTTTATCCGTTATCTGCGATTGGGAATTCAATGAAATTTTATTCAGAATGTTTATTTTTTGCATCCGTTTGGTCATTTGAAATGTCACCAGGACATTGTACTTAAATGTGTGGCGGCTCCAGCCGCACCAGATGGTTTAAGCACTAGCAGCTGGTGACATTTTGAACGAACATTCGGATTCAAAACAAACATTTCACACATGGACGACCAAAATTGCAAATCCAAAAATATGATTAACAAACACTACAATAAAACAAAAAAATGTTATTAACTTTAGCATATGGTCTGAAGGTGGGAATCTAGCCGAAATAGATCCATCACAATAAATGCGTCATTAAACTACTACAGCAGCAATCTGGATTTTATTACATAGCGTCTCTAAGAGATATATTCTACCCTGCGGGCTCATTGTATCATAAATTTTTTGATTTAATCAACACTGGCATTAGCCAATCAGGTAGTTGCATGCGCAGATTCCAGCACTTTCACGCGCTAAAATGCGGTAGTGCACTGACGTCAGTCGATCGGTGAGTTACCATTTGTTGAAATGCTGCTTACCAGTTGAACTGTGTCTTTTTCGGAAGCGATAGGTTTAAGCCAAGTGAGCAAAACCAACGTATGTTCCGTCTGAGGAAACCAAAAGAGAACAATTTTGGCGACACTGTCTCTGGCAGGTTACTTGAATTTGAACGACTGACTGGCTGACTTTAATGCTAATTAAATCGGAAACCGCACAATCGCACAGTCTCCCCTGCAGTACTCTTATAATCATTCCACATTGTTTCTGATAAAATGTAAAGGTCGTGTGACTCGGGCCTCCCATAGGGTAGACCGTTTGCCGGGTTTCGATTTGACGCCACTTCGGCGACTTGCGAGTCGATGGGGATGAAACGATGATGATTAGGACAACATAACACCTAGTCCCTGAGCGGGGAAAATCTCCGACCCAGCCGGGAATCGAATCTGGGTCCATAGGATTAACATTCTGTCGCGCTGACCACTCAGCTACCGGGCGGCGGGCATTGTTTCTGATCACCCTGTATATTTCACGAAACGAATTTTGTGCTATACAGGGCCCGTGTGTGCTCCCAGTGACTGTTCGAGATGGCACATTAGATGTCATGAGTATACTGTTACACGATAATGTGGTAGCAGTTGAAGCTTACTCTTTGCGAATGAGTAGTATCGATGTGAAGAAATTATTTAAATTCGATGGCGTTTTCCAAAAAAAAAAAAAAAAAGAAAAAAAAAAGTTGGGGCTTAACTTCTGAGGTCATCAGTCCCTTAGAACTTAGAAATACTTAATCTTAACTAACCTAGGGACATCACACACATTCAAGCCCGAGGCAGGATTCGAACCTGCGACCGTAGCGGTCGCTCTGTTCCAGACTGTAGCGCCTAGAACCGCTCGGCCACTCCGGCCGGCGTTTCCAACCACACTGCGTGGTTCGAACACCAGCAGATGACAAATTGCCGTGTGCTTCACGACGTTTTTCCCTACAATTCCACTGGTTACTCTCCTCACGCCATGCACTGTATTACATTGAGTTAGGTTGTATCCGCTTTAGCATCGCCATAGGTGGAGCCACACGTCTTTATTAAAGGTGTTATCTGTTCTTTTATTTTCCACTGATTCTTTCTTAATGACTTAGACGCTAACATCCAGCCGAGCGAGTATACAATCTACGCAAACCAGATTGGGAACTTTTAAACGCAGAATTCAAGATACAGCCACAGCAAGGAGCGTACTTGATGTTGACGCCCAAGCGGACAAATTGGTGCGAGCGCTGCAGATGGATCAAGACAAGGCGATCCGAACATTTGTTAGGAAGTCAAAAGGCTTAAAAATTGCCTGGAGTTCCGCCCTACAGTCCTTTAGACGCACAGAAAATCAGCCGTTGAAATACTGTGACAGATCTTTAGGGGAAAGAGAACGACAAGGATGGCTCATTTTCTATCGAATAGTCAAACAACAGAAAGAAATACAACATCAAACTTGAGTAGAAAAGTAGGAGGCGTACATTAAGGACCAAATTATAACAGATGTTTGGGGTTTTCCATACAAACCTGAAATGAACGAGGTGCGGTCACCCACTGGATGATCAAAGATGAGAAGATCCATTGGCACAATGACCACAGACTGGGAAATATCATTCCAGTATCTACTCAGAGCTTCGTTATCGTGTGATAAAACGATGGAAGGCACAGAGTTCCATCAGCATTTTCGCTATGAATTGCTAGAGCTGCATGTGAATAACAGTGTTTTGATTCCATTTGCCCAGGTGGAAGTGAGACCAGCAACAATGAAGTTAAAGAAGAAGAAAGCAGCAGGACCGGATAAAATACCGGCCCGGCAGAAGTGTTGCTTCAGCTAGTGGACCAAATTGTGCCATATATAACAGTGTTATTAAACGAATGTCTGTCGCAGAGTCGGGTCCCCAGAATCTCGAAAGTCTCGAATATCATTATACTAGAATAAAAGGTATACAAAGACCCACTACAAGCCGATTTGGTTGGTAAATGCTCTAACTCAATCTTCTGTGCCGCTGCCTGTGGAACCACAAACAATTAGTAAGCATGGGCCATCTGTGGTACAGATTCAGGAAATGGGAATACACCGAGAATGCTATAAATCACGCAAGGAATATTTGGAACACCTCAGACAAGTATTTTATAGGCATAGTGATTGAAATTTCTGGGACGTTTAATAATTTGTGGTGGCCTGTCGTGTTCAAAAGACTGAAACAAATGGAGTGTCCAAAGTGTGTCTGTGAAAGTCTACGAGATTATTGCACAGACAGGCAGGTGTAATTAGAATGAAATGGAAAGAGAATTGTGAAGATGTGCTGTTATTCTTGAGTGAATATCGCACTTTTTTTTCTTGCCTATCAGCGCTACCTTTCGTCATAACGCTGCCCGGCGTACGATCTTGCGGTAAGAATACTATAACATATGAAGTAGCAAGTAATTAATCAGTTTTATTCTTAATTTTCATAAATGTGATAGGTGAAAATTGTGTAAAAGATGCATTATGTGTAGTGTTTTTGTGTTCTTACGTTGCATGAGTTCTAGGACGCTGCAGCGACGACGGCGGACTGGCAGCAGCACGTTTCGGCAGCTTGAGAAGTTGGTCGCTGCACGAACTAAGCCGACAGCCATGCCACGCCAGAGGACGACGTCGTTGGGCCAGCACATACGACACAAAGTAAAGCATAACATTGTTAACACGTAAAAAGAACTTGTTACTATTCTAATTTTGTTCAGTTGATGCCTGTATTCCTTTGAAATCAGTTATTGGATGGAAATGTATCCCTTAGCTACTATATAGTGTATTGTGAAGAATTGTCAATAAACGGAGAAGATAATTATTGTGAAATGAAAGCACACCCTGTTGAAGATTTTTCATTTGGAAGTGTGCATAGTTAAAGGTGGTTATCAAAACTGAATCAAGATCCTAATCGGCTAAAAAGGAGAGATGAAGGTTTAAATAATACGCAACCAAGAAACATTGGACTAATTTTTTTTCTTTTCATAATTGTAAGCGAGTTTTTTTTTTTTAACAGTGGGAATAGTTAAAGTTAATCTGCAAGTTCTTGACAGTTTTGAAAGTTTATTGAAGGTTAATAATGAAAAGGGAAATAGTTTGACGATTACATTAAGCGAATCAGAGATAAGCTTAACGCTATTGCGCGCTTGACTGTTTAGTAATAGCGCGAGCATCTCTGCTTGTCTTGGCAACAGAAACTAACTTCAGTACGAAAAGTAGCTTGAAATTGATATTTCCAGCACGAATTCTTAAGAGAGTAAAAGCTATTAGTGCTAGTTTGTCCTCTTTGAAAATACGCACCTGGAAAATATAGAGAATAATTCTTCAGAAGTGACGACGTTAAATATCGGCCCATTCAATCGTCGGGCTGATATGTGAATGCATTTCTGTGGCCAGTACGTGTCCAGGTGTCCGCTCGTCGTAAAGGACATAACCAAAGGCTGTACTCAGGGGTCTGTTTGTGGTTCATAGTTCTGGGATGTTGGCATAGAGCCCTTACTGAACCAGTTTCAAATTAACACTAGATGCTTTATCGCCTAAGCAGGCGATGTGCTAACTATAGTATCTGCAAACACAAGGGCTAAATTAGAGGTAAACAGTAGTGTAGGTGTTAAAAGACTAAGCTGTTGCCGGCCGCTGTGGCCGAACGGTTGTGGGTGCTTCAGTCCGGAACCGCGCCCCTGCTACGGTCGCAGGTTCGAATCCTTCCTCGGGCATGGATGTGTGTGATGTCCTTAGGTTAGTTAGATTGAAGTAGTTCTTAGTCTAAGAGACTGATGACCTCATATGTTAAGTCCCATAGTGCTTGCAACCATTTGAACTAAGCAGTTGGTGCATAGAAAACAAACTAATGATAGCAACGCATAAAGCGGTCCATATGTTACTAAAAGGAATGAGAAATCCCACAATCTTACTAAATGACCAACCTGTGAAAAGAAAACAATTATATAGGTTCGTACGTTGGAATTAACATCGATGAAAAGCAAAACCTTCATGTACATGTATAAATCTTCTGCCAGAGAGACATCAAAATCCTAAATAAAATAGCAACCATTGGCCAAAGGAGTTTCAAGCTGCCACTAAGTCCGATATGAACGCACCACAACGCGGTCCTACTCGCTATTGTGGGCTACAGGTCGAGCGTTTGGACTTCCAGAGCCAGAAAGGTAAGGACAGTACAGACTCAACGGTGAACACAGAGGAGTATAGTCCATTGTCTGATACCTGCGTATGGAACACCAGCGATTGAGGCGCTGCTGATGCCATTAGGCTTGCTACCTCTAGACTTAGCAGTAAGAAAGAAAGGCTCACCATATTGGCTCAAAAAGTGCGAATATGATAAGGTAAAGGAGGTACTGGGCTCAAGAGCCTTATCGAAAAAGGAAATAAAAGCATGCATTGATAGAGAATGGCAAGAAATCTGGGACAGGGCAGAAACAGTAAGGAGAACCTACCAGTTCCTTCCTAATATAAAAGAAAGAACAAGAATGACATACTTCCTTCCGGCCAAGGGACCTTTACACTATATGTTGGGACATGGTCCGTATTCCAGCTATTTATTAAAAATACTGCAACACATCATAGACGGTGAACGCAGAGCAATCGAAACCCCGGATCACATTGTCTGGGAGTGTGCCATTAGAAAAGATGTTACAGACCAGTACAGGAACGCCTTTGCAAATAGAACAGTCTGTAATATTGCAAGGAATGAGGAGCTGTGACACAAGCTGAACTCGCTTACAGTTGGGATATCAGCTTACGGACTGCAAGCCTACATGGCTGAGAGACAACGAAGAAGAGGCCTTACATTATGACAACGAGACGCGCCACGGCAGAACGCACACATACAACAACCTCCTGGAAGCAGTGAGGAGACGAGCCTCGCGGAGGACGAGGAAGGGCTTCCTGAAATCATGACAGCCACCTTCCGGTCTCTACATTTTGGGTGGCACAGCAGCAGAGCCCCTGTGAATCCTGAGTTGTACCTCAGCTCGCCGGGAGATAGTCAACCAGGCAACTGAGATATCCAGCTTGGTTCTAATACCAAGTACATTAGTGTAGTGTAGTGCTGTGTAGTATAATGTCATAGTAGAGTAGTCCAAAATTATAAATTACACAATTTGTGATCTACCAATGCTGCATAGTGCAATAGACCAGTAGCGAGCGCCTTCTGTATTCCGGATGAACAGATATCTGTGCGCCAGATGGCCAAATGGTAGTATGCGACTTCCTTTTAGTTATTAGTATCGTTTTTTTTTTTGTTTTAATGTAGTTATTCTATGTACACTTTCTCATCTTAGATAGCATATCGTTCAAATGGCTCTGACCACCATGGGACTTAACTTCTGAGGTCATCAGTCCCCTAGAACTTAGAACTACTTAAACCTAACTAACCTAAGGACATCACACGCATCCATGCCCGAGGCAGGATTCGAACCTGTGACCGTAGCAGTCTCGCGGTTCCAGACTGTAGCGCCTAGAACCACTCGGCCACACCGGCCTGCTAAATAGCATATGCTTAGTTATTACTAACACACCTGAAATTATGTAAAAATATTGTGTGCTTCATCTATGTCAATTCATGTGCAACATTCGGTCTGTTTCCTCACAACCTGATTATATCTGTGACAGAAATATAACTTCCTGTCCCTTTCTGTGGTATGGTACGGTTGATTCTTCTGGATGTTGGAAGCACCAACATTAAGGATTTCTTGTCTTCTCGTGAGATGGTTGGGTGTCAGTGTCACTTCGTACAGGTATATACCACCGGCGGGTATGTAAATAATTAGAATCAATTCTCTGTGACACCGTAGTGCATTAGTGATGTTCGTGTTTCGTGTTGTTACCAGGCCTGGTACAGTATATCAGAGGCTAGAACAGCGTCACATGTTGAGTATCACTGTGAAGAGCACGGAGATGCCTCGTAGCGTGTGTGACAGCATTATCAGCACCTGATCCATTTTGAAGTACCTCACTGTGGGTCCCCATTTGGTCGAATCGTGCGATATCCAAATTTGTGAGGTATTCGGATGTGACAGTGGACCGATGTTGGACTAAATGCGAATTTGAGATCAGGCGTAGTTGCCGTCAAGGTGTTGGTAGACCATGTGTGACCACCACAGGGGAGGGTCACCTTACTGTCGCCAAGAACATCGTAACCCCTTCACATCTGCTCTGGACATCCAAAAACATGTAACGGACTCCTTGTTATATTCTGAGCCATCGTACGCAATTGGTCAGAAATCAGCATTACCGAGTAACGCGTAGGCTGCCGTTAATACCACAACACTTATGGCTGCATTTGTAGTGGTGCGTGACCGGGAAGCGTGGACGCCAGATAAATGGCGTCGAGTTGTGTTAAGAGATGAATCGCTGTTCTGCACTACCGCGAATGATAGGTCCCATTCTTCCATTATTATGGAGAGGCACTGGCGGCATGTCATGGGGGGCCATGGAGCACGACTTCTGTTCACATCTGGCAGTGACTTAGGGAACTCTGACTGCACATGGTATATGACTAACATCCTGAAGCCTCATGTGTTACTTCTGATACAACAGTATCGTGGTGCCCTTCTTCAGCAAGACAATGATCGGCAACACATGGCATCACTTTCTATGACCTGTCTGCATGATGTTAAGGTAGTCACGTGGCCAGCAAGATCCCCAGATCTGTCCTCGTTAAAACAGTGTGGAACTAGCTCGGCTGCCAACTCGGTCTCACTGCTTATCCAGGGTATTGAGAACGAATAAAAATAGTTTTGGCCAGCTCAGTTCTGGAGACAGGAAGATCATGATGCCCTTCCCAACCGAGTGATCGTTTACATCCAACCCAGAAGGGCTGTAACGTCATACTGATGAGGGGGCTCATCCTGCCAACTTGTTTATCAATTTCACCCGATTTCGTTATCACTGGAACAACATCACATTGTCTCGCACTCTGTGAAGTTTCGTTTCATTTCCACCTCTTCTCCTGGGTGTTCCATTTTTTCCGTCAAGAGGTATATACTGAAGGTGTTTCTGAATTGGTGTCCATACATGTAAGGATGCATTAGAAAAACCACATTCGTTGGATGACTTCTAGAGGTACAGGAACGAGTAGATGGAGCACTTCATTTCTGAGATACAGTAGGTATATCCGCCCAGAAAGCCTCTGTGTGAAGAAATGGGGAGCAGTAAGATTGTCATGAATGATTGCACCCCTCATGATGGTGCTTAGCCGATAACTGCATTTGATGTTCGTCATTCAAACCACCTAGGATACCTTAATGCTTAAAGACGACGTGATACAGCAGCCTTCCCGTCTGCTAGGCCATACATATAGCGCATATACGTTATTTAGTACTAAATACATCGTTTTGTAATTTGATGGAAGTTATCCTGCGAATAAGGAACGACATACAATCAGTCAGAACAAGATAAGTTACTCTGACATACACAAAGCAGAAGAAAAGACAATCAGAAAAACTAAAAGTAAATGCAAAAACTATATGTAAATGGGAATATACGTTATAATGTACGATCCAGACGCGCTGGAAAGATTTTCAGCCTCTTGTCCACATGCACTTCTTGTAATATTTTCGTGTCAGGAATACATCTCTACTTCTATGGATACCAATTTCGCCTATGTGTTAAAGACTGTTAATCTTCCAGTCCAAGACAAAGTCTTTGAAGACCGAGTACATTCTAGGATTAGGCGTGATGGGACGAAATTTATACCGGTATTCACGTTAAACTAATTAGGGAACCCACGGGAAACCACAATCTGAATGTTCGGACCGGGCTTGAAACCATCGTCACTCTACTGTGATTCCGTTGCCTTACCAAATGCGACGCCTCTTCCGATTTTTATGTGAAGTATTGAAGACTGACTTTATATTACGCCTTGTCTGGACTGAGTTAACTTGCTCGTAACTTAACTACGAAATGATTGGGGATCAATATTCCAACAGCACATCTTGATGGCGTTCTTGTTGAAACCACTTTTTGATGTTTCTCCCACATTTAATAGTGTTTCCAATTTCCTGTGGTTAGAGTTCTACTTTTATCATAATGTCAGAATTTTCAATATCTATAACAAACTATAGAATGCTGTTCCTTTAGTATTCTTCTTCTTTGGTAAGAGGTTTTCTTCTATATTCTGTACTTTATATCAAATATTAAAGGTTTTATGACTTAAGTAACTTGCGTCCACACGTTCTCACAGTAACTACCATCTTGACGTATTTCACGAATGCTTATTTTTCATCTTCAGATTTAGGGGAACATTGAATCTGTAGCCCTGTATCGAACGAGCTATACCTATGTGTCTGAACTGGGTAAGACATTATCAAGAAGATCGCTTTCCCTGTAGAGCTTGATGTTTTCTTTTGTGACCTCTTTTAGTGTAGCTGTCTGAGTTGTGGCGTGTATATCATGTATTCTCTCCCAGAGGGGTACCCCTGGTACCCACCAGAGAACTTTATTTTGGCTTTGCAGAGAATTGAGTCTTTGAGGCTATTCGAGATGCTCACTTACCGTATGTCATGGCAGCGAGCAACGCGCCTTTGTTCAATTTCAACTAGATCTTCTTGAGCAATTCTTCGCTGCTGAGAAACGGAGCCAGAGCTCTCGTCACTCGAAGGCCTTCCCTCCTCTTTTCCCGAATACGGTCATGATAGTAGAGATCAGCGTTCAACGTTATTCCGATGTACCGCATGGGGCGTCCATGGCATCCGATGATCCTAAACTTGGATAGGGTCCAGTCGAAATTTTTCCTAGAGAAGTTGCGTAGTTTTGTTGACGTTTAGAGTCACTTTATTACTAACGCACCAAGTGACCATTTGTTAAGTGGAAGTTTTCTTCTACGGGCAGACCAACTGAATAACTCTGGCGACAGGACCGAGCTCTGTGGCCTGTGGGATTTCAGCGGAAAGCAATTTGGCGTTAGAGTGTTGTTCTTCGACGGATACTACGATCCGCTTATCTTGCTGTCAACGAGATGTGTGTAACAATCCGGAACTGATGTCCGGTACATCATCTTCTTGGCACCCTTTTCCGCCACACCTTATGTACGTCTTCCCAAACCAATAATGCCGCGACCGTGGACGCTGAGGTACTAGTGTTGCTGTGCTGCATCGCGCGGAGGAGTTGCATTTCTGCGGACAATTTCTTTTGAAAGCCATATTGTTCGAACCTGATAGTTCCTTCGGCTGCAAGAGACTAACAGATGTTGTGCAGCACTACTCATTCGAGGATTTTAGTCATTGTAGTGAGCAGGCTAATTGCCCTGTAGTTTGTGGCTTGCCGGAGGTCATTTCCTGACATGGGTTGGGGAACAATTCTGGCCGTCTTCCACTGAGAAGAAAAAAAAAAGATGAGCTGCAAATACTTGTTAATATTGTAATCGGAATAACTAATGGTCTTCGTGGAACCTGTTTTAGGTGTTCATTTGTTATGCAGTCTGTACCTGGAGCCG